>NW_009717840.1:45246-68118 GCF_000703405.1 Apaloderma vittatum
CCGGAGGTGTTCAAGGCCAAGTTGGACAGAGCCTTGAGTAGTCTGATCTAGTTGAGAGGCATCCCTGCCCATGACAGGGAGGTTGGACTAAATGATCTCTAAGGTCCCTTCCAGCCTAGGCCATTCTATGATTCTATGAAAAGCAGCTGTTCTGAAGAGGCCAAGTACTCACAAGCTAGCAAGCAGACTCTGATGTTCCTCCAGTGCTCAAGATCTGTTTTTCCTTTATAACCAACATAAAAACTCTATCTCAGACATAAAACAGCTGATCTACCAGGATGAGCTGGAGAAAATACCTTACTCAAAGTTCCAGGCATTACAGCAATAGTTCACTCAATCAGCCCTCAGAAGCTACTCAAAAGAAAGCTACTCATATTGTAGTTTCTCTGGCAATATTATTGACTTTGAGGTGCTGGAGGCAGTTCAGAGAAGGGAAACGAAGCTGGTGATGGGTCTAGTGAACATGTCTTATGAAGAGCAGCTGAGGGAGCCTGGATGGTTTAGTCTGGAAAAGCTGAGGGGAGATCTCATTCCTTTCTACAGCTACTTGAAAGGAGGTTGTAGTGAGGTGGGTACTGGTCTCTTCTCCCAAGTTACTAATGATAGGACAAGAGGTAATGACCTCAAGTTGCACCAGGGGAGGTTTAGATTAGATATTAGGAAAAAGAAATTTACTGAAAGAGTGGTGAGGCATTGGAACAGCCTGCCCAGGGAAGTGGTGGAGTTGTCATCCCTGGAAGTGTTCAAAAAAACATATAAATATGGCACTTTGGGACACAGTTTAGTGGTCAAAGTGGTGTTAGGTAGACAGTTGGACTAGCTGATCTTAGAGGTATTTTCCAACCTTAGTGATTCTATGATTCTATGATTCTTGTCTTCCCAAGTCACTGTTATACATGACAGAACCCTGCATTCCCTGAGGTGGCTGAACCCTTGCCTGCCAATGGGAAGTGGGGAATGAATTCCTTGTTTTGCTTTATTTGTGTGTGCAGCTTTTGCTTTACATATTAAAGTGCCTTTATCTCACCCTACTCATTTTTACTCTTCTGATTTTCTCTCCAACCCCACTGGGGAGCGGTGGGTACTGGTCTCTTCTCCCAAGTTACTAATGATAGGACAAGAGGTAATGACCTCAAGTTGCACCAGGGGAGGTTTAGATTAGATATTAGGAAAAAGAAATTTACTGAAAGAGTGGTGAGGCATTGGAACAGCCTGCCCAGGGAAGTGGTGGAGTTGTCATCCCTGGAAGTGTTCAAAAAAACATATAAATATGGCACTTTGGGACACAGTTTAGTGGTCAAAGTGGTGTTAGGTAGACAGTTGGACTAGCTGATCTTAGAGGTATTTTCCAACCTTAGTGATTCTATGACTCTTTATCCCTATAATATCAAACATCTATCTATTTGAGATGTTGCAAAATCCTATATGCTCCAGAACAGGAAACTGTATTTCAACAAAAGTAATGATTTGAAACCATTGGTTAAAGACACAGACTTGCCAACTGAATTTCACTTGTGACCTCAGTTAGCTTTGAACTGAGGTCCACATAAGTAAATGGGAAAATCCATGCTTTGATCTGACCTGCTGATTAGACCGCAAAATATTCATATTTGATTATGATCAAACGTGTTGGATGAGAAGCTGGTAGATAAACATTTTCACCCTACTTAAAAGCAAGTACTTATTTTGCTAAATAAAATACCACTAAACAGAAAAGTGACACAAAACTCCCCCATGAACTCTCCTTCAACCAAATAAAATCAGGAGGAAGTCAGTATATGTTTCAGTAACTGGAAAGTCAGAGCTCCTCCTTCTCTAGCAATTTTCATCATCTTTAGTCTATCTTTTAAGACCTTGCCATACAAAGAATTCCCTGCAGGTTCAAACCAAGTTTCTAAGGAGCAGCACTCAGTGCTAGGCAGGGTCTACTTTTGGTTCCATGGTAGCAAGTACAACAGGATCACAGACTCTTTCCAATTGCAGTGCTTCCTAAAACATACATAATAAGCAACTTGTCTTTCAATTTTTAAAGCATCTTTTAATAAATAAAGTCACAGTTTTTCAGAATTTTTTTATATTCCTTACAGAAAGCCCAATTTCCAAGTTCTTAAAATACAATTTATTTATTTTTTATTTTCTGAACCATGCATTCTAGCTGGATAAGGTAGAGGAGCCCTATCTTCGCCCTCCTCAGCCCTACCTTTTCAAGAACAAAGCTGAATGAAAAACAGTCACATGGCTCATTTCAGCTCACAGCTCCTTAAATGGTCACAAAACAAAGAGAGCAGACAGATACCCATCCACTTATCTCCATCTTTTCAACCAGCCTGGCAAACTCTGAGGACAGTACTGAAGGACTTAGCAGCATTGCTGGAGCAGGATTGGCTGCTGCAGTATATAATTCTGTGAAGAACTGCAAGCAGACAGAGTGAAAGGACAGTGAGACACAGCTGCAAACCCAAACAAAAATATTAAGTCCAATATTAGAGCCAGCAGCTTTGTCAGCATACCTTTAATGTAAACAAACCATAGGCTGCGCAGTACACCCTCAGGAACAGGGCTGAACAATAGCCTTCCTCCTACTACCAAACTCCCTCTGCAACATGAAGACAAGGCTCAGGATTCATACTTGAGACCTAGCTAAAATTTACATTTTCCCAGACCCTATCATCTTGAACACATCATGACACACAGAAGCCAAGGAAAACAAATGAAATTTGTGTTTTACTGGGTCCCACATGCTGTGATATTTCCAAGCCTACTAGCATCCACCGAGAAACATGCAGAACGCTCGATTCTGAAAACAAATCCATTACCAGGACAGAGCACAGAACAAAATCAACTCAACAAGCTACTCCATATGTTTTTCATTTAGCTGTATTCTGCAGAGGAAGTGAATTTGGTACATAATATACTTGGCTTCTGTCCACGTTTTTATTATTAGGCTTTGGAGGGTAGGGGGGCTGGTGCCCATCTTCACAGCCGATTCCTCTTCCTCCTTGGTGTATGCTCACTCCCACTCAAAGCAGATGGCACCTAGGAGTCACCTATTCAAAGCCCGATGAGGGCACTACTCTGGCCACGCAGCATGCATAGGAAGATACATACATTCATGTGTATTGTAAACAGAACACATTTTACGTGTACTGTAGAAATATTAAGCTGGACCAACAAGACAGAAAGGTGGACTTAGAGACCCTGGTATGTACACATCATAGTGGAGAAAAACTGACAGCACAGAGAGCCAGGCAGCTTTCCCTTTCCCCTTAATGAGGTTAAAATGGCAACATAAAGATGACTGTACAGCTTGGCTATCATCCACAAGTTTTCTCTGAAGAAAGAAATTTGATTTAACCAAAATTATGTGCTGGATAGATACCATATATACAGGAAGTACCTATCTTCTGGAAGGATAGACATACACCCGCATTTATATATTACATGCTACTGACTGAAGTGCCACCTAAGAAAATGCAAAAGATAACTCCAGCAAGTTAAGCTTCCTTCAGGTGAGTTACCAGGGGCCCCTTTATACAACTGTTGTTATTTATTACCACAGAGCATTCCACTTGCACAAAAGTGGAAGTCGCTGCGTAGACCTAGTTTTGCAAAGTGCCCATATAAAACAGAACTATTAGACAGCGCTCCCACAGAAAGCAAAGAAACAGGTTAAAGTGCAAAGAGGCGAACATACAGGTGAAATAATCTGTTCTGTACAGTACATTCCTTCCACTGAACCATAAATCTAAGCATGCTCAAAATAACAGTATAAACACTAGAGATTAATAAAACTGAGGGGTTTACTTTCAGTGCTAAACCAAGGACAGTTTAGGCACAAATCTAATTAATCCAAATCATTTTTCAAAACCTGTACTTTACTGTCAAAGCTTGAAGCCAGATTTTGATGTTAGGTTTGATTTCTTTGTCCAGTATATGAGCTGCTACTCAAAATATCAATAACTTGCTAAAACATAAAAATTGGCAGATTATCACTGTTTTGTTAGCATGATAAATCATTCTTCCAATTCCATCATTAAATACCACTGGATTATTCACACCCCTCTTTAGCAAACATTCATGCTTTGTGCCACAAATCTAATAGCTGACAAATCACCGACATGCAATTCTTGTCCAGCACATTTATATTCATTATTCACATACAATTTAAAGATTACGTGTATTAACTGTGAATTTCTTAAGAGTCTAAAAGTAGACTAAATTAGTATGTCAATAAAACAGCATATGCATCTGCACATGTAAGTTACTTGTAGAAACCATTTCTAATGCAGATTAAAAAAAAAAACTTCATTTGTGCAGGAACAGATCCATATTTGAAAACAGATAGCCAAAATCCACACATGCAACTTGACATCTACCAAAAATATGTTTCTGGCCAATATTTCAGGACATAATTTTAAGACAGCTAAAACAGCTAAGGATATCCAACCAGTCTTATGACAAAATTTGGGAAAACAAGTATTCTACCCAAATCATATGATATAGAAGGTGCCCAAAGAACCACTTGACCTCTGGGGCTACAACACAGATGTGTAGCCCTTGGCAAAAGAAACTTCTACTTCTTCCCATCTTCGGATCTGAAGAACTGCAAAGCCCTGCTGTCATACTTCTCCGAATGTTTAAAATCCTCCAGGGAACAGCATATTTATTTATTATTACTGCTATAGATGTAGCTATATTCAGTAATATTTATTTATTATCTTCAGTAACACTTTGTTTCCATAGGAGATTAATGGAAGAACATTCTGCTGCTTGGAAGTATATGAAAATATTCCATATTTTCATATGTTGAAATCTAGTTATTTTCTTCCAGCTGTGAAGGTATACACAATCTCCCTGTCACTTAAAAAAACCACCCAATGGGTGTCTTAAGTAAACAAGTCAGCATAGCTCCCCACACCTCAGAAACACAATTGGATCTTGGGAAACAGAATTACTCCATCCTTTCCAGTTAACAGTTTACTAGGTCAAGTTGTGCTTTCAACTACAAAGGATATATTTACGAACACAAGAACATGAGAGCCCTCCTGGGGCATCAAGTTCAGAGCTGTACTGTTATCATTCAGTACCTCACAAATTCCATTTCAAAATACTTTGGGATTTTCGACCCAAACCCTCTCTAATTAGAACACTCTTCCAGATCTTTGATTTACTGATGAGGGAGTTTTTTCTAATTTGCAGTCAGACTTAGTTCTGTCCAGTCAAACACAATCTGGAAGCAACTTAAGGTACTTTAGACAACATTAAATGAAAGCAAAATTCAATCTGAAAACTGAGACTGTAACCAAATAAATTTCAATCCAAAAAACAAGTGAGAAACAATATGACTTAATTTTAACTTCTCTTCCAAGCAAACTGCAATTATGAAGAGACCTTCAGCTCTGCAAGAAAATGGGTTTTAAAAACCTCAAAGTTATCTGGTTAAGTGTCAATCTACTGAAAACCACAGTCCAGCAAGAAATTCCTGTGAGAGTCTGCAGCATCTGGAGGAAACATAAGCTATAATACAGTGTTTCAAGAAGGTTACACCACAGAGAGAAGATACGCCGGCTTTTTTCCCCCACCACCAGGCCTAATCACTTTAATCAGCATCAGAAACACCCAAACCCACTTATTTCAAACAGTATTTACTTCATTCAGTCTCCATTTATCTGTCATTTAATGCAAACCAGCCTACTGTCCCGTCTAGACCTGCTTGACAAAAGCTTCCAATAAAGACAGAAGCCACTTCCATGAGGTGTAAGAGGGATTTTGAAATGCAAAAATCATAAAATTACAAAACTGTCATCTAAAGATGAAATTAAAATGGACACAGAGCTGCTATTGTACTCGGGGGGAGTTGTTTGCTTACTGCAAAAGGATATGGCCAAAAATTTCCAATGGGCACCATGTCAGTACCCTTTTCCAGCAAAAAAACCTTCTCAGTCTACAAGCCAGAGTGACTAGAGCTAAAATGTGAAACAGCAGTTGCTCTAACCACATTATTACACAAACACTACCAAAAAGAGGTTAAAAAATGCAGATGAGAGACTTGATTATTTTTCTACTCCTCTGCAGATACTCTTGTCCTTTTTTTGTCTGTTCTTAAAATTGTGTTCTAAAGGTTTTAAATGTACACTTACATACAGAAGCAGTTTAAAAGCAAATGCAGAATTTACACAGACTGGAACTAACAGACATCTCCTTTGTTCTGAAAGAGGGGGAATTGCTAAAGGTCAGCGTGTTTTCAGTGTACACTACAAAAGTTATCAGTCACAAGAGAGCTGCAATACAAAATCTCTGCACAGAAGTTGATGGCTACAAGGATACAGTCTAAACTCTACTGTCACTGTGTTACAGTAAAAGACACACCAATGAGAAAATCCCATTGGCACAGCAAAATTTGTTCCCATATCACCCCAGCCAAGCAACACGTTTTGTGTTACTTTTATCAATAGCCAAAGCACTGAGACAACAGAGAAAAATTTCTAAAAATAAAGTCAGTGCTTGAGAGGGGAGGGGAGGGGTAAATGGGGAAGATTAGAGAATCTTGACCTCTCATGTCTTCAGCCTAATCCTCACTACCATACAATGAACGATAGGAGGATGAAAAAGGTTAGAGTATAATTGGTTAGATGCAAGCAAAACCAATAAGAAAGAACATGAAAGTAAGTCTCATGCAATGACAGGCAGTTTTCAAGGCACAGACCTCCAAAAATCTTTAGTTAGAACCACGTCAGCAGGTACAACTATTTCAAGTCACACATTCTTTCTATTCTCCTCTCATAGCGGAAAGAAGCAAGAACTTCTAAACAAGCAAAGTACCACTTTTGAGAGGTTACAGGTTAATGGAAATACTACTGTAACAGCAGCTGTCATCAGTATAGTCTTCTCTTTTACAGAACGCAGCAGCTCAAGTCACGCTATCATCTTTATGAAATTTGCTTGGCAACACACAAAAACCACCAAACAGGAACACAGAAGAGAAAATAAAGATCAATCATTTTGGGAAACATGGTTATTTCATCAACACCAGCTTATTACATTAGTTACTGTGTGCCTCAGGGTTGAATATGCAATGAAGAAGAACAGATTAGACAAACAGAAGACAGTTTACCTCATTGACTTTACTGTACTAAAAAAAGGCAGAAAAGGGACTAACTGCCAGCAGACTAAGATCTTATGTTATTCTATACACTGGTAGGCAGCAAAATTTAGAGTATCATGAAAACATAAGAGAAGGTAAGACAGTTAAGAATCAATGTTTTCTCTAAAGTCAAAGGCCAAAAAAAAAAGAGTCAAAAGAAGCAGTATTTTTTTTTTTCTTCCCCCTCTCCTTTTCTAAGGGGAAGTACTTTTTACAGAGGACCAATTGATTGAAGATCACCAATGATTAAAATAGATTAATATAATTATTTGGATGAGAACTTCATTTAAGACCAAAATCCAAGAAATACACAACAAGTAAACTGTGGTACTTGTCTTTTTTTTTTTTTTTTTTTTTTTGTGGGGGTGTTTTTTTTTTTTTTTTTTTTTTTTTTTTTTTGGTAGGATGAGATTTGTACATATTTAAGCAAAAGTGTGTTGGATTTCTCTGTGTTTTTCTGAATGTCACATTTTTCAGTTACTACATTTCCTGAAGAGGTGAACTGGAAAACCATGGTCCAGACCATTAGAGCTTGAGGAAGTGGTGTAGTTGAGCCAGTGTGTTTAGGGAGCTCTAAAGGCAGCTTAACTGAAAAATTTCCTTCCCGTGAAGTTACATTAGACAAAGATCCTGTGCCTAAGGGAAATGTCAGATAAACAGGTCTGGCTCCTTTACAGACCACCAACATGAAGATTTAGGTCTACTATGGGTTGAATACTGTGGCACCAACCACAGTAGCCTGGAGAGCACACAAAATATTATCAAGGAGTAATGACAACTCTGGTTCAGCTCTACTGAAACCCATCTGGAACAATTTAATGGAAACCATTGAGTTATTTCAATATGAACACTTATGGAAGAGGAAGCAGATTATGTTCCACTTGCTGGGCACTTTTCTGATCTAACTCTAGTGTTAGGGTGATTTTACCCCAAAAGGTTTGGTGAAGTAAAATTTATAGCATTGAAACAACGCAGCGAGAGGAATTCAGGGAGATCAAACAACATTTGCCAAAACAGAAATTAGCTGAGGCTACTGGCAAAATTACCACCTCTTTATTCCTGAGGAAAAATAAGTTTTAGAGCAAGACCTAAAGCGAAGAGTGCCACCTACTGAAGTGCCAATATACCCTACCAAAAATTATTTTTTTCCTAGAAACCTCCCAGCTGTATAATGACCAAGCTAACTTTGCAAGATCACAAAAGCAGAGATTAAGGAGATCTGGCTGCAGGCCACATAAAAGTAGACACTGTATAAGGGCCACAGCCAAAGAAAGTATTTGACATTGGAAACAGATGGAAACCTAAGAGGCCTTTGTTTGTTTGCTTTGTTTATCAGAGATTATCCTAGACACAGAAGAACTGTGATTTATTCATTTAGATTTATCATAGAAATCAAGCTGTGAGTGATCATAGAGTCTTGAATTTTCTGAGTAAAAACACGGGAGTCAGAAGAATTCAGATTCAGTACACCTTTTTGACAAACAAATACAATTTCTCTAGGCTCCAAGGAACCTTGCCATAAGGTGATTTAACTACCTAATAGAGCTAGTCTATTTTTCCTACTCCTACTGAAATAACATGCAGAAATTCATACTTTCAACAGATAGATTCCTAGCTTCTTGCTTCATTTCATTTGTAGACAGTTTACACCTCTTTTTTTCTTGTGCCGACATTATCCCTGGGCTTAAATATCTTTTTGTTCCCTGATTAACCCTGTTCAATTCATTTAGAGGCAGGAAGCATTTTTCTTCACCTTTGCCTTGCAAGGCCAAAGAAGCCAGGGTCTTTAGACTCTCACAGGACAAGCTCTTCCCTACAGTGATTTGTATACCTCTGCTTGAGTGTGAATTCACATTGTGAACATGGTGATGCAGTACTCCAGCAATACCTTGCAGGTAGCATTAGTATACTCTCCTGATACATGTTCTTAGTTCTTGGGGTGAGGGAGCGTTGTTTGGTTGTTTTTTTTAAACGCAGACATGCCACATTGAATCACAAAATCATTTATGTTTGGCAAGACCTTTAACGTCATCAAGTCCAACCGTTAACCTAGCATTGCCAGGTCCACCACTAAACCATGTCCCTGAGCACCTCATCCACACGTCTTTTAAATACCTCCTCGGATGGTGGCTCGACCACTTCCCTGGGCAGCCTGTTTCAAGGCTCAGTCCTTCACTGACTGAATAAAGTTCAAGTCTTTTTCCGTTTCTGGGGTTTCTACTGGCTGGTCACCCATTTACAGTGCAAATAATGACTGTTATTCCCCAAATGCAAGACTCTTTACTTTGAACAATACTGTTTTATCTCTAGTTTATTATTCTAGTCCTCAAGGTCATTCAAGTCTTCTAGACACAATTTTCTGATGTTCTTTGGATTGATGATCATTTCTTTTTTTTCCTCTTTACACACAGAATTCTACATTTCTGTGCTAAACTTATTCATGAAAATATCAAAATTCTGTTAAGGACAGAACAGTAGATTCCTGTTTACACTACACATCCTTGTAAAATGATGTTGTCTCCCTGGGTTCTTAATTAACACACATTTTCAATACTAACCTCATGTTCTACAGGTACATTAATAATTTTTCAGGTCCTTACCAAATGCTTAGAAGTCCACATTAGATCAATTATACCTCCTGTCTTCAACCAAACAATTACATTACAGAGCAATTTTTAACGTCATCTCTCCCAGTATCTTATTAATCACTTTATTTGAACTGACAAATACATTCATATTCTGTTCTGAGCCATTGTGCGTGTCCATATGTTTCAGAATTCTTTCTCTCTGAATTTAGTCTCCTATTGGCATTTCACATAAAATAAATTTTGCAAGGGTTCGAAAGTTGAGAAACACGAGGTTAAGCAAGAATGCTGCAGCTGTATTCTTACACCAGGGAAACTGCTTATCATCTCCTCGATCTGTCAAGCGGAAGAAGAAATTAGCTTGGTGTTAAAGAAATACTTCAAATTTTCTATTACAGTCCTATACAGATAATAATTTACAAAGAAAATATATAAATGGATTATTGATAATGTGAACAAAAAATGGAATGAAAAAGAGGAACTTCTATTTTAGTCCATAAATTATTGTGCATTTTTTATCCTTAATCTGATATCTGACACCGAAGCAACTCTGGCTAACATCCTGTTTACTCTCACACTGAGTTAAGTGAAAGACTTCATTACTTTTGGGTGAAGTGCCAAGTGTTTCGGTATGCCCTGTGCTGATTTCGGAAGCTGCCAAACACTGAAATTAAAAATGAGCATGCCAGCTGCCCCTGTACCTCATTCTGTGTATATACGATACTGCCAAGTCAAAGCAGCCCACATCAGATAATCAATTAGTTGGAGTGGGGAAGACTTAAAAGTCTTGGCACAACCATAAAGTATGGTTATAGGGATGTAAACAATATCAGTGCTTGCATGAATAGCAGAAGGGACATTCAAGGTCTTACTATTAAGCAGTCACCACTCCCCTTCTTGCACATGTTCATGTTTGAGCTCTACTTAGCATCTGTAAAAAGCTTCTAAGGTTCCATCAATGAAACGTACAGCATCTCCCTCTCAGTTTCCCAAATAGACTGTATATCCTTCCTTTCCTTCCTAGTTTAACATAAAATTACCATACACCTCCATTATAAGACTGAGGTCTTACCAAGTGCTACATCTCAAGAATTCATTTCTGGATTCTGATTCTGTCTCTTTTCACAGGGAAAGAAAATGTGAAAGAGAAATAAGCTTAAATTTATGTTCTTCTCATAAGAAAAAAGTCAGCCTTTTACAATGAGGGCATCCCTATAATCACAAGTCAAACATTAACCCTGAACTGTAGCACCTTGTGTTCTTTCCTGTGATTAGTCACGATTAAACATTATTATTATTACTATTGTTATTGCTTTTGACTGGAAAACGTCAGGAAAAGTTTGAAATTGAATAAGATTGGAAAAGCAGCATAACTTAGGTGAAGGTATACCAGAACCATGTATTCAAGAATTCACTTATGCACAGGCTGTACACTAGTCTCACATTTCTGCTTGTCATGCAGGACATGCTGGGGTTTTCTAGCTAATGAACGTTTATGAAGTGTAACACGAGGTAAGTTTCCATATTAATATGTGTTCAGGAGGAAGAGAACCTGCAAGTTTGATGTTATTGTTTTCCATATGAGGTTGACACCAAAAACAAGGACCTGATCACTATCTTTACATTTCCCTAATCTCAGAGCTGGACCTAGAATCACACAGCTTTCAGCACCATTAAAGGAAGTAATCATGGGCCATTCAACCATCTGGAATCCCACCTACCACTCTCATTTCAGAACTGCTAATGGTTTAAAATATTTAATGGAAGAAAGAGTAGACAGTTCCATATAGCTTCCTGTGCCATGCTCTGCAGCCATACAGGGAATAGGCTGAAGCTAGCTTCACAAAGCTCAAGATTTTTACCAGCTGTCTCCATCTTAAATTTGGAATTGCTCTTTCTGTGCTCCTTAAGTAAACAGGATACTACTTTAAACTACATCCATGAGCATCTTCCTCCAACAGATTCAACACATCAAATACATTCACTGAGCAGGAGCTCTGAATACATACGCTGATGTCCACATCAGAATTTCCGTTTTAAGAATGACATATAAACGTCCCCAAAGACTGAGCTCCAGAATTCCCACCTTAGTAATGTTGATATGCTACATCTACAACAGCATTTTATCTGAGCTAGCAGTGGCTATGGACATGAGCTAATATTGAGGAGACAGCTTCTACATCCATCTACACCTTGTACATCTTCAGCCATCGATGAAGAGAAACTTAACTGTCTATAGCAATTATGAAGTAAGAAACAGACCAAGCTTAGCAATTTGGGGACAACCAGCAAGGCAACAGAAAAGCAGCAATATACAGCATGTATATTCACAGCAACAGTCATGTTTTTAAAGAAGGAGTAACTTCTCTCTTGCTGGACAGGATTTACTGGTAATACAAAGTCTGAATCCTGATGGATGCATTTACAAGCAAAAGCATAAATTCTCTGTATGGACCAAAACAGGAACTAGTCTTTGAAATTTATTATTATATTGCTAATTAAAGGAACAAAAGACAGAATGTATTAACTTTATTATTATTAAGGCAGTTCTAAACAAGTCATCTGAGTTGATTGAATATCCTGATACACCACTCTGCTTCTCCCTAGATTTTCCCCCTGTACAGAGTGATATCAGTATAGCTAGCTGGAAGACATACCTAAGCATGATGGAACTAAGAGGAAAATATTGCTGAAATGCTTTAATCACGCTTTAGGCTTTGGTAAGGTCCACAGTTGTGCTGGTGACTTGAGCTTTCCCTTCAGATTTGCTAGAGGAATGCCAAAGTGATAGGTCATCTGTTTTTCCCCCATAGCATTTAGATTTACTGCGAGCAATCACTGAAAACAACATTTTCAAATTTCCCATACGCAAAGCCCTTTGTAATAAAAGTCTTATTTCCCTAAACATACTTTCTCTTCCATAGCAAGCACAATTTCAGACCAGCATTACAATACTTGTTCCTAGAGAAGCAAGACAATTCTGAAGTCAGGCTCCCACTGAATGTCTTTAACCTGTCTCCTTAAGGCTTTGTACTTTGACAGGGGCTGTATTATACCCAGAAACCTTACTTGTTAATTACTATCATCATTCATTTAATTACTTCAGTAAGAGAAAAAAGTTTACAGGGCTCTAAAAATGCACTAAAGATACAAAAATCTGACCCATGTCAAAGAGATTGTAAGAAAATGGGTTGCTAAACAGTAAGTATCAATATCTATCCAGTTCTAAATATTAATAACATTACAATATTTAGGGTAGGGAGCTAAACTGTTTTCCAGATCTCTGTAAGCAGTATAACTCATCACTGCAGTAAGACTTTATTTTGCACTCTCTAGACAGGGAGTTAATCACTACCATCACAATAATGCAGTATTAGTCTAAGTCAGGGGGAGAAAAATCACATTCCACTTGTAATGATGATGTAAGTTAAATGATGGGCTACATCATGATAAATCACAACAAAGCTAATGTAAAAGCTGACCCAAGTTTTCACTACCTATAGCACTACAGTTAACAGGATTGTTGCCTTGTATAAATTAAGGTGACCTGTAGCCACAGGAGTATTCCTCCGGCACGCAGGCAGGGCTGTGCTCAAACCCTAGGTTTCTCTCAGGCTGACAACTCTGTGCAGCAGAGCTTCTTCAGTGGCTGAAAACCAGTCACCACGGGTGCAAACACTAACACCCATCCTGGGAAACACAGAGGAAGTAGCTACAAATGGGTGGAGTGTTAATACATCCATACAGATACTGCTTGCTTTTAAAAAAAATAAAATATTCAAGGTACTGGGAAAGAAATTCTCCTACATTTTTTTCCTTCCTACAGCCTTTTCAGACCATTTTCTCTTCAAAGGGTGCAATCCAACCTACAAAAGATAGCTGGGAGCACACTGAACGAAAATGACCTCACCAACATTTGAGGGAATAGGGTACTTCTACAGTTTGAAAAAAAAAAAAAAGAAAAAAGAAAGGCAGCCAATTATCATCTCTGCCTTCCAAGAAAAGAGCTGGTAAAAGCCTCACAAGTGATTCTGGTATCTTCTGGTATCTGAGAGGAGGCTGTGCTAGAAGGGAATGCCGGAGACCTCTCTCTATGCTGGCTGTCGCCATATCAAGCATTCAGTCATGTTTTAAACATCAGACAGTCACAGTTTTTCATCCTGTACATCATATCACCAATAACAAGCACCTAATACATTGCTCACTGTGGTAAACAAGCCCAGTAACATTGACTCTTCTGCTTTTGCTCCTCTCACCTCTTTCCATACAGATGTTTTGGGTGCATGACAGACCTCAGAGAAAATGAAAGACGTTCTTGCCTATTGGACTTCTAAAGTATTTCAGTATCTAGGAATGCAAACAGATGTCCCTAAAAATCACAAACGGGAATGAAGTGCCTAGGCATTACTTTTTAATCCCAAGAAATTTCTATGCGTACTGAAGTACTCAAATACCTTTGAGAATTTGACCTCTGGAGCACTCAAGTCAATTGAAATCTTTGTGTCTACAGAAGAAAAAAAAAAAATGCATCAAACACATTATAAAAAACACTGTTGTCTGGGAGATATTACAGGATGATGTCAGCTATGCGAACTGTGGTTTCTTTATTTGGCTCATTACATTTTGTCTTAACCATTAACTGATTTGCTCGTCAGTAGACCCTTGTTTGAACCTTAAGGCTCCTTGAGATTGAACAGACCTCCAGATCACTCTAGGTACTTGTATTAGCAGTTGAACTCACACTGAAGAGACATTCAGAAATGACCATACAGAAGACATCTATTAAAAACAAAAGCAGTTCAGTAGAGACAGATTGTCTACAAAGGCCATTCACGAAGCACACATTGGCTTTTTTGGCTGCGGAATGCAGAAGGGGGAAAAAAAGTTGACAACAGAATTTTAATTATGTTAAACAAGACTCAACTAACTCTACCAGTGCATCAAATTTGAGTTTAATAGCCCTTAATCAGGTATACAAAGTGCTGAGCGTGGCAAAAGGGGCTCTACTGTATACACTTACGCTGAAATACATTGCTCAGTTGAATGAAATTTTTTCCCAAAGAAGACAAGACAGGCCTGAAGTCCTCTCCAATTTATTTCTAAATCCATATAATAAAACTGGAACTATTTACTAAGCATTTCTTTCAAAAGCATGTTTTATGTTGCAGAAAATGAGGTCTAAACCAACATCTAATTTGAGCAGATGGAAACAATTCTTCCTTCTGTAGGGCAAGCACAAAGCATTCTTTAACCCTGAGTTGTTTCAACACTTTATTGGCCTGATTGTATTAGGTTTCAGTACGTCCAGTTATAACATGGCATCATCATGATCTGCAAAACAGTAAAGTCCAGCAAGCTACACATAATGAAATAGTGGTACTTTCAAGGTAAAATTACACAGCTACAATTCAGTTCCTTGTGGACCAAGTTTTCCCAGCTAATAGTACAAGCTGCGACACATTTCCAAATAATGTTTTTCAGCTGTACGTCAGCTGAAATACCAAACTGTTTATGCAGTCCATTAGTGCTAGACAAGATATGCGTGTACCCATCAATACACAATGTTAATACATCAATACACAATGTTAATATACTCTTTCATTTAGGTGCCCTAGCACATTCAGGTTAAATTAAGTGATCCCTTCCTAAGTCCAGGCACCATTCTGAAGACAAAAAACCTTAAACTTCAAATTCATGTAACAGTCCACAGATCTGTGCTTCAAAAAAACTGCACAGAGGTCAGCTCCAATTTGAGATCTATCAATTGAAATGTGTCAGAGAACTAGAGGTATGTCATATAGATACGTCACGTAGCTGTCCTTCAAGACTCATTTATTTTACACTAGGAATCATCAGTACAAGTTCAGATCATACATCGACCTTGCAGGTGGTGTTGGAAGCAGGTTCCCAGAACTTCCTTATACCTATACTCCTATATCCGTTCACCCACTGAAGTAAATGGACTGTTTTGAAGATCTCCTTCATTCACCCTCTGAACATGAGACACTAGTAGTCTGTTATCAAACCAAAGTTGAAGACTTCTGAAAATATGATCCCAAAATACACTGCAAAGAACAGTCAAGAGATACAGAATTTAATTAGTTGGAATTATTTGTCCTTTCAATTAAGCAAAAAAGTTTATAGCTATTGCAAGAGCACATAACGAGTGGCTTACTGGGGTTAATAATTCTATTTATTCCTTTGTGCACAGTTAACTAAAATCAATTCTTTTACTTCACACTCCTATTTATGTAACTGGCACTCATCCTTTGACCTCTTGCCTAACCCCACGCTGGAAATGCATTTTTATGCAGCACAATTCACACTTTGTTAGGCCTTATTCCAGAAAGCAAATCCTTACTCAGGCTGCAATTAGGGCATCAAGGGGAGTCCTGTCCCAGGGCTATATTTCTATGGTGGTTATGATGGCTTATTGTCTATTCTGTGAACTCTTTCAAGAAATCTGACTGAACTGACTGACAAACCACCCGGTAATTTCAATAAATTTAGATACTGGTACCTGGAATTAAGTGTTTTGTTTATCCTCCTCATTGGACGTCTCAAATTTCTCCAACTGATGCTTTCAATAGCCCCACAATGTCTACATCTAGAATCACAGAATCATAAAGGTTGGAAGAGACCTTTAAGATCAAGTCCAACTGTCAACCAACACTACCATGACCACTAAACCACAGCCGAAAAGTGCCATGTCTACATGTCTTTTGTAACCATCACCTCCAGGGATGGTAACTCCATCACTTCCCTGCGCAGCCTGTTTCAATACTTCACCACACTCTCAGTAAAGAAATTTTTCCTAATAGCTAATCTAAACCTCCCCTGGTGCAACTTGAGCCCATTTCCTCTCATCCTATCACAAGTAACTTGGGAGAAGAGACCAACATCCACCTCACTATAATCTCCTTTCGAGTAGTCGTAGAGAGCAAAGAGGTCTCCCCTCAGACTCCTCTTTTCCAGACTAAACAATCCCAGTTCCCCCAGCTTCTCCTCATAAGACATGTTCTCCAGACCCCTCACCAGCTTTGCTGCCCTTTTCTAGACATGCTCCAGCAACTTAAGGTCTTTTTTATACTGTGGCACTGAAAATGGAACACAGTACCCCAACTGCAGCCTCATCATGCCAACTACATGATCCCTTCCCTGGTCCTGCTGGCCACATTGTTTCTGATACAGGTCAGGATGCCTTTGGCCTTCTCGGCCAGCTGGGCACATGACTGGCTCACGTTCAGGCGGCTGTCCACGAGCACCCCCAGAGCCTTTTCTGCCTGGCAGCTTTCCAGTCACACCTCCCCAAGCCCCTAGCGTTGCCAGGGATTGTTGTGACCCAAGGGCAGGACTCAGCACTTGGCCTTGTTGAACCTCAAACAGTTGATCTCAGCCCACCGGTCCAACCTGTCCAGGTCCCTCTGCAGAGCCTTCCTGACCTTGAGCAGATCAACATTCCCACCCGACTTGGCAAGAGAAAACTGCAGACTTACGGAAGGAAATAAAGACAGGCAAAAATTTGCAACACATGGGTGTCATTTATAAGGAAGAAAAGATTCAAAGTAATAAACCAGCTCAAATTGCGTTTTCCTTCTTAAAACAAAGACATCTAACTAAGATTTTAAAATCCATTAGGTTTAGAATAAGGTGAGAAGAAAGCTAAATAATTTTGCTCAAAGGCATTCTGACGGTAGTACCAAGCAGAAACATTTATGCACCATGTACTTTTCAAATTTAAGACTGAACAGATATCTAAATTAAAAATCAGCAACTTGAGAGTCATGGAACTCCTTAACAGTACAGGTTGCCATGCAGGAATAAGAGAAACATTTGCTGATTTTCTGCTTTCTGGCTTTGGACAATTGATAAATCTCATTCCATTTTAAAAAAAAAAAAAAAAGAAAACAGAACTTATCTCACTTTCCCTTGTGTTTAAGATCTCTAAGATCAAGATATTTAAAAAAATTTTGGGGATACCTAAGGACAGACTTGTCTTTGATTTATGAAAAACTATTACTGATGCTTTTTTAAGTTAACCAAGGAGTAACTAGATAGTAGTGTCAATTGCAAAAGCCTAGAAGTACAGAAGAGGTGGAGAGATGGGGAAAGGGTGCTAGGGTTTTGCAGGATTTCTAGGCTCCTCTCCCTCAAACAGAGAAAAACAAATATTATTACAATGTAAGAGCAGCACCCCTGAAGACAAATATTATATACAACCATTATTCGCCTGTTAGGGCATCTAATAGATATTTCCAGCCTTGTAATACATTGCTTCTGAATACAGAATTCAAATAAAGCTTTTAAACTGAAAGAAGTTAGATTTAGACTAGATATATAAGGAGATTTTTATTTTTTTTAATAAGGGTGGTGAAACACTGGAACAGGTTGCCCAGAGAGGGGGTAGAAGCCCCATCCAAGGGCAGGCTGAATGGGGCTCTGAGCGACATGATCTAGTTAAAGATGTCCCTGCTCACTACAGGGGCAAGATTGGACCTTTAAAGGCCCCTTCCAAGCCCAATCACTCTATGATTCTACTTAGTTTACTCACAGAGAGAACAAACACTGAATTTTATATGTGCCCTAAACTCTCTAATGCGGACAACTAATCCAGCACCTTGTATTGGTTAAAGCAGAATCGCCAAGTACTGAAGTTTTAATCTTTCAATTGTTGCAGCTCACTGGTACCAAAAACATTTATATTCAGGAAATAAAAGTCCACTACAACCAATCAAGTTTATGAAATCAATTCATATTGCTCAGAGTTGGAACCATTATAAGTGTTCAGACAAACTTTCTGCTTAATACTCGGTTCACACAATTTCCAAGATTAAATCCAAACGTCAAGCCTGCAAATCCCACACTTCTCTAATTCACCACAGATTCATGGGTGTGACTCCTGTCAAGACACTTATCTCCAGATATACAAAATTATTCAGATATGTAACTCTTATGCAGAGGATTCGTTACATTAAAAATCTAAAACAGGTACCTAGATAGTTCCTCTGCATGGGAGAGAAACAGGACTCCTGTCCTGTTCTTCAGTGACAATCAGTTTTATAAATTAAAAAATCAGAAGCATAAACAGGACTGGTGTTTTGGTTTTTTACTTCAACAGCTCGTATCACTAATGCATTGTTTCTGACCAAAACAGCTACTAGAAGAAAAAGACACACAGCTAAAACTAGGGCAGCATTTTTAATCTCTGTATTTATAGTGTAAATCTTAGGTAATTTGTATAAATATATGGGAGGGCAGAAACTGAAAGTTTGATCCTCTGCTCCTTAGGAACTCCATCTGCAACCTCTGTTAACATTTATTATCTATTTCGGTAATGTTCTTTGAACACTAAGCAAAAAAAAGCACCACACAAAGTGCAAATTAATCAACTTACCTGTAGAGTGCATTTTTTTCAAATCTGACTCTGAAGCTCTTTCAGTACTATAAATGTCTTCTCTAAAATTTTGAAGTAAATTTAAATATGCCACAGAAATTTTAGTTACCTAGCTTTAAGCCATTAGGAGAATTTGTTTATCCGACCAAAGGTGGATGTTTGGGGATAGCCATTACAGGGCAAGAGTACACAGGATTTTCTGAGAAAATTGTCCCAGCGACACTGCAGCCCAGGCATGTTGCAAAGCAAGGGTATATGCCTAACAGACATAAACAGGCATAAGCATTTCTTTCATAAATTAAAAAAAAGATCCTTTCACAAGCCATGTACACCACCAGCATCCATCTGTGGCTCGGACTTCCACAGACTAACTGTACGTTGCACAGAAGTCATTTAACTCTGCTTACTGTGAAGAAGTCAGTTTTCTGTGAGGATCGCTTGACCTTGCATTAAAGAGACAAATGAACTGTCATCTACAATTGTTGTTCACTTTCTCTAGATCAACTGAAATTTTACACACAGCAATATATGCACCTCTTTCAATATGAAGAGTTTTAGTCATTCTTTACACAGAACAAGCTCCACAGCTTCTGTCAGCCTTTCAGTTTCTCTAGTTCTACCACCTCCTTTTTGAGACAGGCGGCTAGCACTACATATGCACCAAGGAATTATACTATGATACTAGGGAGTCCTCTTATCTGTTCTTTTCCACGTAACTCCTCAATGTTACACCATCAACATGGAAGTTTATAAATACAGATATTTTTAGCAGCATGGAAAGTAATGGCTTTGACCTACTAATGAAATGACTGTGACCTACCAAGGAAAATTCTCTGTGAACAGAGAACCAGTGGGCAAAACACTGTATCCCCATGTGAGGCGGAGGGGGAAGGACAGACAGATCAACAGATCAGGGTTGAAGAACTAAGATTTGATGGGGTTTTCTGAGAATCGTGGAGCCTAAGACATTTTCTGAGAATCGTGTCCCTAAGACATAATATGGACATTGTTCTTTAAAAAAAAGTGTTGCACAATAGTAGTCAGAATTGGAAAGAGCTAGTAAGAGAAGCCACCCTGTACTTCACAGAACAAGTACAGTACAGGCTATATTAATAAAAAATACTTACCTAGCCTAAGAGCTTAGTAAGCTTTAAAAAAAAAAAAAAAGCACACATAATCAATACATTAATTAGATTCATTCCTTATCAACACAGCTTTCCTCAAAGGAAAACACGCATTTATACCCTTCAAACAACACATTTATCTTGTTATTAATACTATTTACCCAGGCTATTCAGGCACTTTGCAAATAATGTAGCTGATGACTTAAAGAGTAAAATGATCCAACTGCAGGCAGAAGGTCGGGCCACAGGTTTGCCTTTTTTCCTGAACTTGAATCTTAACTGATATCATCAATATTAAGCTATGACAATCTACTATCCTGGCAGCTTAGGATCCTTTCTTCAGCCATTAGGCTAACGTGCACTGCCATAAGCACAGTAATCGAATCTCATTGATACCTAAGCTCAGTAAAATTTATAGCAGCTCCTTTTTCTACATATGAATTAGTCCACTGTGAATCTAAGCTTTATTACTCCATAGGAGTATTTCCACATTGCTACTTAAAGAAGGTCAGTTTTATTTAACATATTGGAATGAAACTGGCAATTCTAACTGGGAGAAAAATAAAATCTTAATAATTCTGATGTTTGTATTAGAACATATCTAGATAGCATATCACGCATTATGAATCAAGGCATCAGGCATTCAATTGAAGAGACTTTCAAGAAATGCCACATTGACAAAGTCAGAGCTGTGGAAATCACCTTCCTATGAAAACACCCTACGGGAGATCCTCTTAATTGCTCACATTTAGAATGGTTTTAGACCCAAGAGTTAAGACTTAAAAGGGTTAAGATGTAAAATAACCTGGTTGTTTGAGTTTCAGCATGCATCCACTTTTAAAACCATCAAGAGAAAAAAGTATCAACCAGATAGAGCCAAAGAAGTAGCTGGCACCACCACTATGTGAAAAGAATGTTGCCCAAAAGTTCAAGCATCTACATTACCATCCACCATGGTTCCCCCTTCTAGTATTTCAAAGTCATAAAAAAAGCACTAATTGCAGTCTTCAGTGAGAAAGAGGAAGCAATAGACTGCTGGAATGAGAGAGGACGTGGGGCCATGCAAATGTAGAGAGACATGCCTTTTGCTTCCCGGACACTGCCAAAGTCACAGGTTTGCTCACAGCTAACAGAGGTCAAGAGAGGGAGAGAGAACCAATCCTGAAGGCTCACAGCTCTTCACGGACTTTACTACAACCTCCAGATGCAGAGCTTGTGGCCTCCTGAGACACTATCCCTACCCTCAGCTCTCTTGCACGTTCTCCAGACTACGTGGTCGGATTTAAAAGCTCAGTGCAAAGATAAAAGTGGGGACAATAGGATACACAACATGGAGATATCCAAATTTTTGGGCTTTGGCTTCTAGCTTCAGGTAACTAATTAAGACGATATGATGAAGCAAGGATCAGTTCTTTCCGTCTCTCCAAATTACAGCTTTATCCACCCTCAGTATGCCCCTATTTTCTTCTCAGCTCTTTCCAAAGATGCAATAGCCTTTGGGAACCGGATTCTCAGGGCTTAACATACTGCTTTCCTGTGGGGTAAGCAGGAAGTTATCTAACATATGCTATGTCCAGAAGTCTGAACAGAACGCATGCATCAGGTATGTACAGTAAGCTGTTCAACATCAGTGTAGAAAGTAAGTTTGGGGGTTTTTTTTAATTCTTATTAAAAATATGAACAAGTTTATGACTTTCCATAACAGAAAGAGAGGTAATAGATGCCTCCTCTCAAGTAGAATCTTACATTCTTCACAACCCTGGACACTCATTTAACTCTGCAGTAGTTATATGACAACTAATGTCTCAAGAGGAACTCCACTATCACAGTAGAGCTACAGCATGTGTAGGCAATCTGTTTTGAAACTGGGTATACTGGTGATAAAAGAAACCACAGCCATCATCAGCAAAATCTTCCCATGGTAGGCAGCAAACACCTGGCACTGTTCTCTGCTTTATTATTTCTCCCAGACATGCAGGATATTTCACACAAATGCAATCACTATTTCAAAGTACACTGCAGATCCTCCTTTTCACTACGCTAGTGTGAGAGAGTGGGAGTGTACCTATGTACTACATGAGAACAAACGAAAACATTGGGCTCATTCAGGAGATACAGGGCCTCACACACAATATATACCAAAATGTGGATCAGCCTAGTGAACTGTTAGAAAGCACAGCACATTCCTGAAACCCACTATTCTTCTGTCAAAGTAGAATATTTCTTCACCCATTCTTTCTGTGCCTTGTCAACCTTTCCTGACTTACCTGAACACAAGGATTTTGTAGCAGGTCCTCCCTCCAGACCTTGCTGCTGCAAAACAATGTGCGTGCATCTACATGGAGAAAAAGTGTACTATTTTGCATCACAGGCAACCACATCAAGTTGAACCCTGCAGCTCTTTTAAGAGGCAATTCAGAGAGCAGTAGCAGCACTGGGACATCATTGCACCTCCAGAGCTCCCTCTGTGCACTGCCCATAGCCAGAGCTTAAAGTCTAAATAAAAAGTCAAGATATTTCACTTGACACAAATTAGTAAAACTACCAATCTGGTATTTTTCAGTCATCTAAAAACTATTACTGTACTCTCCATTTAAGTTCTTAAACAGTTTACATTTCACAAGA
>NW_009717840.1:68149-70361 GCF_000703405.1 Apaloderma vittatum
GTCATTGTAGAATAATACATTAAGAATTGCCTGTAACTGCTTTGAACGTGAACTCAAAATGGGATTAGCGTTTTCAAAGAATCTGAACTTCTGGCATGGCACTCGCTTTTCATCTTGTCAGAGTGCTCCTTGATGCCTATACATAACCAGCTACATTTTTTGTTGTTGACAAAAAACGGTTTAGTGCAATGCTTGAATAAATTATGTAAGAGATATCTAAACCCAATTTTCTTTCAAGAAGAGATCTGTAGTCCCAGACTGCTGAAAAACCCAGGCTGGCAGGGCACTTTCAACCAAGGCTTAAAAATCCCAGTACAGATGTAACTTCCCAGATGTTTTCAAAAGCCTCTGCCAACAGTCATCCCTGTCCACTGGACCAGTACATTTCATAAATTCAGAAAATTAAAGGATACTACTAAGTTGTACACATCCAATGAAACTCTCTGCCAGATAAACCAGTTTACATCAAAACTGGAATACGCAAAGCCTCTAGGGGTTGTTAGTCCTAAACTATCAACATTTTCCTGACAATGGAAAGATCGTTCAAAATAAGTTTTCGCTCCTGAGAATTGGTTTATTATCAAGTAAAAATTCCCCTTGCTGATATCTGCAAATTGAAATTTATTTTAAGAACTAGAAGCAATACATTGGAGGAATTTGTGTCCTTACGCACAGTACTGAGGCTATGGAAACACATTCAGCAGGTGTAAATCAGTGCTTTGACTTCAGTGACATTACTCCAATTTGCACTAAGCGATAATCTGACTCATGACATTTAATATCCTTCCTGTTTAACATCCTCAGCCCCAGGAAAGAATTAAAAACACTTAGTTTGTTTTTGTCATTCCAATTCAACTATCAGACAGCAATGAAGTGAATGAATGCTAAGACTGTTGCACGCTGTTACAGTTGCATATTTTCAATAAACAAAAAAGTAACTTGACGTTGCTTCAGATCCTTCTAAATTGAGGTCCAGATAAATTAAACTCTGTACAGAGCTACAAAATGACCTACCCTTGTCATTCTGGAAAACACATCTGCCTTAACAAACTTGAATCAAAATGATCCAAAATAGTCAGGAGAAGAGAACAATTTACACTGTGTTCTGTTTTACTTACAATTCCTATTATAGTCCTGGGAGTGTGATAACTCCTCTGTTTCTTGAATTGGTTAACCAGATAGTCACACATAAAAATATTTTAAATGTGATATATTTATTAGAATAAGAGCTCTGGTTTGCTGGAGTTCACTAGTCAGATGAACATCACTACAGCATAAAAACTGGAGGGACACAGCGTCATAAATAGTACATGAAATCATTTCTCACAGTACGTTATGAAAACAAGCTGTTGAAAATGTTTTCTTAGGTTGTTTATTTCAAGGCTTAGGGGGCCGGTTAGCTCAGTTGGTTAGAGTGTGGTGCTGATAACACCAAGGTCGCAGGTTCGATCCCCACTCGGTCCCCATGTGTTGCCTGATCTAGTTGAGAGGTGTCCCTGCCCATGACAGGGAGGTTGGACTAAATGAACTCTAAGGTCCCTTCCAGCCTAGGCCATTCTATGATTCTATGACTGTCTCCTGTGAGAGGGACACCACATGCCAGCAGGGCACAATTGCAAGGAATCCTCTCCTTGAGGAGGAAGGAGTGCATGGACAATGCCTTGATTACTATAGTCCATTATCTTAGAAAAGAAAATGCATCTTCTAACAGTATGACAGTGGGAAAAAAAAAATAAAGAAAAATCTTTCCTTACGTGAAAGAGCTAGGCTATAGATTGAGATGCTGTGATTTCCTCAGACCTCACACACAGTTCCTCTGGGTTATTACTTCTTCAGAGTATCCAGAGAGCTACAAGTGCTAACACTGATGACTCACAGTTCATACAAGAGCTGTTCTGCAGCATGGCCTGAAGGCAAACCGTGCAGATGGTAAGGTTGCCATTTGTCAGGGAGCAATTTAGGCTGCAATTTAAACTCTGCACAGCTATATTTGAAAGCAGTTTTTTAAAGGTCCAAGGTTATTTTCTTTCATTATTTTTTTTTCCAAAGCAAATATCAGAGCTGACTTAAGGCACAAGCATAGCAAGATAGCCGCCTGTAGGAATAGTCTGAATAGCCCTGAAGAGGTAGCGTAAAAGGAGGTTGATACGGGAGTGAATGTGAGAGGTGGATACACTGCGCAAGGCCCCCAGTGCTCACATCCATAACTGCA
>NW_009717840.1:70378-77484 GCF_000703405.1 Apaloderma vittatum
AAAAAAAAAAAAAAAAAAAAAATCCCTCTGCCTTTTCCAGGCCATCTCATCTGCCAGGAATTCATCCAGCGCCTCCATCCAGCCATTGCACTTCACCCCCAGCATAACCTGCGCTAATATGAGATGATCATCACTTTTACCACTGAGAAGCCTTGGATTAGCTCTAGTACATATGAGCTTATTTATCTATACAGGCTCCTTCATTTAAATGAATACATACATATATTTTATAAAGCATTCTGGAACATTTTGTGTTTCAGACTTCAGATGTTTATTATTATCATTATTATCACTATTATCGCTGCCACAATAGCTATACATACTGAATGAATTCACTTTTACTTAAAAATCATGAAAAATACTTCTTTTCTTTCTCTGACTCAAGCCAGTTGCTTCCACTCATCTTTCCTGACCTTTCTCCTACACTCCATTGACTACAGTATAAGGCATGTGCCCTTTCTACCAACCCCAGGAGGACCACCTCATTTTAACAGCTAGCCTCCATCAGGACAGAACTCTTTCTGGCATTGGAAGGAAAATGCAAGAGCAGCAGGAAAAGGGCTTGCCAGACAACCTTTATGCAGTGCTGCTTTATAGTTGTGACTTTGACCAATGCTAGCTCTTGTAAACTAGTATACATTAGAATAAGGCCACTAAAGAGATTATAAAACTTTCCTAGCAAAAAATACCGAGGTCTTCTGACTGGACAGATGAGCAGAAGTATTAAGCTTCATAGATCAAAAACATTTTGACAGAGTTTCTCATTAAACACATGGTGCTGTTGACTCTCTCGAGGGATGAGAGACCTTGCAGAGGGATCTAGACAAACTGGAGCATTGGGCAATGATTAATAGGACAAAATTTAACATGGCCAAAAGCAAGATTCTGCACCTAGGGCAAAGTAAAGTCAGGCACAAGTATAAATCGGGAAAGGAATGGCTGGAGAGCAGCCCTCCAGAAAGGGACCCGAGGGTGCTGGTGACAGCAGGCAGGTTCTCAGCGCTGTGCTCCAACAGCCCAGAAGGCAAACATCATCCTGGGGTGCATAAAACACACTATAACCAGTTGAAAAAGAGGGGATTATTCCGCTATATTCAGCATTGATGCAGCCTCGCCTCAAGTACTGCATGCAGTTCTGGGCCCCACAATTTAAGAAGGATGTGAAGGTTCTTGAATGCATCCAGAGAAGGGCCACAAAGCTGGTGAAAGGGCTGGAAGCCAAGCCCTATGAGGAGTGACTAAAAATTCAAGGTTTGTCTAGTGTGGGGAAAAGGAGGCTCAGGTGTGACTTTGTTGCTCTTTACGGCTTCCTGAGGAGGGGAGGTGGAGCAGGAGGTGCTGAGCCTTTCTCCCTGGGATCCAATGATAGGACACGTGGGAATGGCTCAAAGCTGCACTAGGGGAGTTTCAGACTTGGTATTAGGAAACATTTCATTACTGAGAAGCTTCCTAGAGAGGTGGTCAATGCCTCAAGCCTGTCAGTGGTTAAGAGGCACTCAGACAACGCCCTTAACAACATGCTTTAACTTTTTGTTAGCCCTGAAGTGGTCACGCAGTTGGACTACATGATTGTTGTAGGTCCCTTCCAACTGAACTATTCAGCAGCAAAATATTTATGAACACATCGCTATATGTAATCTGGTTATTTATTATGTGCGAATTGAACTTCACTTTCCCATTTCTTCAACAGGAATGAAGACAAGTACACTAGCACATACATATGCAATGTATCAGAATGTTTTTCCAAAGTAGTTTCAATTCATTCCAAATTGCAAAGTGTAGCAGTCATCTTGAATTATTAGTAGCACTGAATGCTTTCACCATAATTAAACATTTTAAAGTAGTTAAAGAAGATTTAAAAAAAATAATTCAACCGCATCTCCACGAAACGTGATCATACCCAAGTTTTATGGAACATGCTACAATCATAGTTTCTTCCTTTAACATTGACATCTTCCATTCAACTATAAATCAGTTTACTAACCAGACACAAGATACCAGATAAAAATACACTCAGTATAACAGATGAGAAAAGCTGCAGTAACATTGTATTGCCGTATCAATTAAGACTGCAAAACAGAAGGACCTTTCAGGCATCCTTCTCCATACGTGTGTCAGTTTCTGTATACCTTAGCTATAGCACGGGAACTGACTTATTAAATTTAAGTTGGGCAACCTTCTGGAGCATGCATCATACATGCATTTGCTGGACTGGGTCAGATGAAATTCACTGCAACTGAATTTATTGCATGAGTGTTAGATACTCAAATTAAATAAAGTAAAATAAAAGTAAAATTAAAAAATAAGATAAAAAAACAGGGGACTGGTTAGCTCAGTCAGTTGAGCATGGCATTAACAACGCCAAGATCGCAGGTTCGATTTCTATTCGGTCCCCATGTGTAGCCTGATCTAGTCGAGAGGTGGCGTCCCTGGCAGCAGGGAGGCTGGACTAAAACGATCTCTAAGGTCGCTTCCAGCTTAGGCCCTTCTATGAATCTATGATTGAAAAGGGGGTAGTAGGAGAAAAATCACTTTGAGTTACACTCAGCGGTAAACAGAAAGCAACACATGAGAAAGGTTTTCTAAATTGTTTGTGAGGAAAAAATAGTTCCTGTATCTCAATTTATTCCCCCCTCCCCAATATCTCTCTTAGAGCAGTTCAAACGAACTTTATTAAACTTGTCAGCGTTGCATTATTTTACGTATGGATAGACTGCTCCTGAAAATGATCAACATGAAAAGCCCAAGCAGGCTTTCAACATCAAGAACACCTGCCTTCTCTTTTGACTCCTCCCCAAAAAAGAACTTCCTGAAAACCTCATGTCCCTATAAAAGATTGAACAGCTGGTAAAAGAATCCGGAGCTCTATCTTTCCACACTCAACTATTCTGACTTCTGTCCTGCATCTGTTCAAGCAGGTTCTGGAAGGTAAGACCTTTGTTCCTATGTATGTATAAATATATATGCTATAGATGTCAATGACAATGTAGCTCTTTAAAAAGTTTGAATGCCAAATGTTAGGCATCCAAGCACACATCAAAAGATATAGTTTCCCTTTGAAGTCAATAGGAACACTTTGAAATCAATGGCTTACGTAAGTGTCCAAAGACAGAGTGGCGTGCCTCATGTCAGGTACTCAAGGGGAAAAGTTTATCTACATCCTTACTGTTGTAATGGAACCTGCACACACCACTCCTGGCAGAAGTACTCTGTGACAAGGTGTAAACAGCACAGAATTTTCCACCTAGAAATGCTGCCAGGCAGTGCTATGAGAGCAAAGCTATCCTGCTCCTACCGAAAGGCAGTGCGAATCCTGTCTTCTGTTTAGTGGAAGTTATGGGATTTCTTGTGATCCACTGTTCTCTTGCTCTAGGATTCTCTTGAAAACGGCAACATCTGTACTAGCCCTCATTCTTACGGGAGGTGATGGTATACTGCAGTTCCAGAGAAAAACAGTTCATTAGGAGGCAATTCTCATTATCAGTAGAGGGGATGACGTGATAAGAGAGCAGCCCTGCGGAGAGGGACTTGGTGTTGGTGGATGAAAAGCTGGACATGAGCCACTAATGCACACTTGCAGCCCAGAAGGCCAGCTGTATCCTGGGCTGCATGAGAAGAAGCGCGGCCTGCAGATCAAGAGGTGATTCTGCCCCTCTGCTCTGGTGAGACCCCATTTGCATCCAGCTGTGGAGCCCTTAACACAAGAAGGATCTGGGCTTGCTCTAACAAGTCCATAGGAGGGTCACAAAAATGATCAAAGGGCTGGACGACCTCTCCTACGATGACAGGCTGAGACACTTGGGGTTGTTCAGCCTGGAGAAGAGAAGGCTCTAGAGATCTTACAGCTGTCTTTCAGTACCTGAAAGGGTCTACAAGAAAGATAGGGAGGAACTGTTAACAAGACTGTGCAGCAATAGGATGAGGGGCAACGGCTTTAAACTAGAGCAGGGTGGGTTTAGAATAGGTATTAGAAAAAGAAGTTCTTTACAATGACAACGGTGAAACAACAAAACAGATTGCCCAGAGAGGTGCTGGAAGCTCCATCCCTGGATGCATTCAAGGTCAGGCTTGATGCAGTTCTAACAACTTAATCTAGCTAAAGATGTCCCTGCTCAACTGCAGGGAGGTTGGACTATATGACCTTTAAAGGTCCCTTCCAGCCCAACACATTCTATGGTTCTATGATTAAGATTCATCTTCTGATCCTACTTGTACCACAGACTTCTGTGGAGTTAAGACTGGATTCTCATTGATCTAGCAGAGGAAAATATGCACCACACCACATATAAAAGGTTTTGAAAGTTCATAAATTAAATTCAGATGAAGGGATAATAACAGAAATATGTATGATCTTCACCACACTAGAATGAACAAGGCATTACATCATGAATGTGTCTGGTTACATGACAAAATGAGGAGATGAGTCTCTACGTTTTTTCCTTATCACAGAAAGACTCATATTTTCTATATGGCTCAAGAGGCACGTACATACGTGCTGTATGCGTTTATAAAAACCCATACATCTGCACATCAGCTCTTGCAACCTCGTACCTACCATCGAACCAATACATGCAAACACCCAGGCACACCTGCAAATTTTGTGGCAGCATTAACGAAAAGACAAATTTAGACCACATATTAGGGGAACATTAGTTCAACAGCTAGCGATTTAAGAGGCAAAAGTTCAGCTGATTTAAATCAGTATTAGCACCATTAAAGTTGGACATATCTCAATTCCTCTTAGCTGAAAATTTGATCCTACATACGCTCTGTAAAAGAATGGAATAATCTCTAGGTCACATGTACATGCGCATGCACACACAGACATAAATCCATGAAATATAACTGCAAACTCAGCGTGTTATTAGTATTTACTTTAAAAATAAAATAAATTCTCCACTGATAAACTAACACAAAACAGAACAACACTATCATCCTTCACATCCACAGGACTTAAAATACTTCCTGTTCTACTTATCAAGGCTCAAGTTTCTGTGTGAAGTTATCAGCTACACCACGATAAGCAAACTACAGAACCTATATAAAGAAAATTAGCTCTCAACAGTACAGTGCTTTCAGCATTAGATACATCATGTGCTACGTTAGAGAATTTGTGTGAGAAATTTAGATAAGAGGCTGTTCAGTTCAATTCCCCCTCCTGACAGGATGGCAGTAGTGCTGGAGCTGATCTTACAACGCTGTGATAATTTCATAGGGCTATTCTCTTCTCCTCCATTTGCAACCAAGACAAGGGCATTTGATTCAAGTGGGCAGGGTTTTCTTCAGTAAACGTGCAGTTTCAGCCAACTTGAAAGGATTCATGAACCCAGGTCAAATTCACTGACTAATTTCATCTGGGTAAAAAAAAAAAAAACCTAAGAGCTCATAAAACCTCCCTCAGAGGCTGGAATTGTACTGTGGATACATGGGCAGTCTAAGCTGTACCTAGCACATCCACTGAAACTAACACAAAGCTCAGGCTATCAGATAAAGCAGATGACTTCTCAGGCTCCATTTTTATTCACTTGGCTACAGTGGCCAAAACATCTCTAGTCAGACAAACCATTTTCATGTCAAATGAAGCATCACTTTTACCTTGCCAACTTGAAACACACAAATTTAAACACTACCTTTGGTTCATGCTGAACTAAATTCATTTTGCAATTTCATGGGTTTTGAAGTGCAGGCATTGAAAATACCTGCAGCCTTTTTCACTGTCCTGTTCACTCTAGTACCACTCACCATCTAAAGAAAATACGCACATATAGGCAATATTCTCCACGAATACAGTCAAGTCAAATTGCCTGTTTGTCTTCTCTAATATTATAAAATGTAAAAAACAAAAAAACAAAAAAAAATTGTGACTGTGAAATAACATTTAATGATTTCATTTTACCTAGCACACTGCTTTGTAGAGAAAGGTTCTTTCCAGGGTGGCGGGGGGAAAAGCAGCTACAAATACTGCTTGTACCTTAGTGTTTTCCCCAAACTTCCATCACCTTTGAGCTCCCAGATGGCCTTAATTAAAATAGAGTTGTTTCTAATTTACAGCACTGGAGACATTTTGAAACTGTTGTTGAAGCAGTGTTAGTGAAACACCAGTAACCCAGATCTCACCCCCAGGCAGGTACATCAATATCATTAATTTATCTGCTAAAGGTCTCGTCGGGCTCATAAGTCTTCTTTACTCTTAACAATTGTACTGTGCTTCCACAGTACCTTAACCTCCCAAAAATAAGTAAGAAGTTTCACATAAAATACGTGTTATCACATTAAGAAATATTCATTCTTTTCCATCCTTGCATCCCTCTCCTTCAAGCTGTTTCAGCTCTGCAAACAGAGAACACGGCATACAGACAAAAAACCATCTGGAGTATTACCAGCAATCTTGTATTTTCTCTCAAGCACATCACATTTTGTAAAAGCAGCGTCACTGTTTCAAAGCACCTAAGAGGGGGATACCATTCATCTTTGCGACACACCTTTCATGCATCCCATCACACTGCTTTTCTTGTTAACAAACAGCCAAACCAGATTGCCATGCGTACAGCTCAGTAACTCAAAGTTTGATCCATCTAGGGCTGAATGCAGATTTTTAGTCTCGTTTCTAGCTAGATTTTTACAACAGGTATTGTTTTGTTTTCGCACAACCACAGGCACAAGTTTATTAATATGCTTATGACCAAAACTAAAAACAACACAAAATGTTTTGCAAAATAATGCATGAACTGGAAATAGAATATCACCTAATCCTGCTGGATTTCATTTATACCGTAAGTGGTATTTCCCCCTTAGATCATAACTTAAAGCACCAGGGCAACAACTAACATGATACAGAATCACAGAATTATTGAGGCTGGAAAAGATATCTGAGATCAAGTCCAGCCTATGGCCCAACAGCATCACACTGTCTAGATCACGGCACTGAGTGCCACATCCAGCCTCTCCTTAAACTCCTCCAGGGATGGTGACTCCACCACTTCCCTGGGCAGGGCGTTCCAGTACCTGAGCACCCTCTGCATGAGGAAGTGCTCCCTGAGATCCAACCTAAACCTCCCCTGATGCAGTTTCAGTTTCTTGTCCTGTCACTCATTGCCCGGGAGAAG
>NW_009717841.1:0-687 GCF_000703405.1 Apaloderma vittatum
CCAGTGCAGAGCTGGAAAGTTTAAGGATCCTGTGACAAAAACAGCAGTTCCCACTAGCTCCGCAAAGGCCACAGGAGTACCTCCTGCCATTCTGCAGGCAGCTGCGGACGTGACAGCAACTGTGGGGCTTGCTTTGTATTATTCTCAATCTAGCCACCAGTCACAGGCCGGGGATCTGTGTCCGGATGGAGGTTCTAGGAAACTACAGGCCTGTCAGTTTGATGTCGGTGCCGGGGAGTCTGATGGAGCAGTTCAACATGAGACCAAAATGAGTGGGGAAGTTGACACTCCAGAAGGGAGAGCCATCCTCCAGGAAGACCTGGACAGCCTGGAGGAGTGGGCAAGCAGGAACCTTATCAAGTTCAGTGGCGACAAGTGGAAGGTCTTGCACCTGGGAATACACAGCCCACAAATGCGGCTCAGACTGGGATCCACCTGGCTGGAAAGCAGCCCTGGAGAGAGGGGCCTGAAGGTCTTGGTGGACAGCAGGCTCCACAGGAGGGAACAGTGCGATGTAGCGGCAAAGCAAGCCAGCAGGATGCCGGGCTGCATGAACGAGGACACCACCAGCAGAGATAAAGAAGTCAGCAGAGCACTCTACTCAGTGCCAGTCAGACCACGCCTTGACTACCGTGTTCAGTTTTGGTCCCTGCTACACAACAAAGATGCCAATACGCTGGAAAGGGT
>NW_009717841.1:749-10771 GCF_000703405.1 Apaloderma vittatum
AGAGAACTCACTTTGTTCGGCCTTGAGAAGAGAGGGCTCAGGGGAGACCTTATGACCATCCACCAGTATATAAAGGGCGGCTACCAACAAGGCGGAGACTCCCTCTTTACGAGAAGTCGCACAGATAAGACAAGGGGTAACTGGTACAAGCTGCCCCAGGAGAAGATGACCTTTTGAGGTCCCTTCCAACCTCTAACATTCTGTGACTCTTCCCTGAGATCTCACCTGGAGTACTGTGTCCACCTCCTGGGCTCTGTGATGGCCTTTTTTCTGGTTTGTCTGGGGTTTTTTTTGTTTTTTTTTTTGTTACAAGAGAGTGGCTACAGGGGTGGCTTTTGGGCAAATCTTCCAAAGCCTCCCCCAGCCTAGGTAAAAGATGCTCCCACATGTGACTGGGGCTGAGCCAATCAGTGCCTCTGTGATCAATATACTTAAGAGGAGAAAACAGGCAATTTTAATTCCTTTCCATCCAGGAGGTGTAGGAGAGGTGCACCCAATGTTGTCACCAAGGTCAGTGAGGAAGGAGGGGAAAGGGACACTGCCACAGAGATTTAGCTGAGGCTTGTCGTGAGATGGCAAGATGAGCCCTTGCAGACTAAGAATGTTAACAGTGGTGAAGGTTCAGGATGCAGCAGACCTATGGAGTATCCTCTGCTTGAGCAGATTATGTGCCAGTAGCATGTCGTGACTGTAAGTGGAGTTTACACTGGAGTCCATCACTGGCAGAACTCACGGGAAGTCCATCATGGGAAAATCTACAAACATGTGGGAAAGACTCACATTGAAGAAGTTTGAGGAGGGCTGCATCATACGAGAGGGGCACATCTGATGTAGGGGAAGACTGCAAGGAGTTCTGTCACTGAGTAGGAAGGAACAACACTGACAATGTGTAATGGACAGCCCCTATACTCTGTCTCCTCTGACATCAAAGAAGAGGAAGAAGCCAGGAAAAAGAGAGGGATTGGAGAAGGTCTTCTTAAGATCTTTTTCTCGCTAACCTACTCCAACCTAACTGATCAGTAAACTGGTGGTGGTTCTGTCTCTAAATTAAATTATGTTCTCTCCAAGTCTGTTCTGCTTTTTCACCCATGACCCTCAGTGGTGAGTGAACCCTCTATGTTTTTAACCTATAGTCTAAACCCTTTTGCTGAATTTTCTTTTCCTCATCCTAGAAAGGATGGAATAGGACTGAGTGAGCAGCTGCATGGTTCTTTGCTGTCAGCTAAGTAGGCTCAAACCATGACAGGTGTCCAACATAAGACATAGATCTGTTGGAACAAGCCCAGAGGAGGGACATGAAGATGATCAGGATGCTGGAGCACCTCCCCTGATGACAAAGCACTGAGAAGCCTTTGTGGACAGCTTATAGTGGCCCTTCAGTACGTAAAGGAGACCTACAGGAACGATGGGGAGAGACTTTTTGTCAGGGAGGGTTGTGAGAGGATGAGGTGTAATGTTTTCAAACCAAATGAGGGTAGATTTAGATTTGATATTAGAAAGAAATTCTTTACTGTGAGGGTGGTGAGACACTGGAACAGGTTGTCCAGGAAAATTGTGTATGTCCCATCTCTGAAAGTGTTCAAGTCTAGGTTGAATGGGGCTTTGAGCAGCCTAACAGTGTAAAGTGCTTATGGCAGGGGGGATTGGAACTAAAACATCTGTAAGAACCTTTACAAATTGTACCATTCTATGGATCTACAATTCACTGAAAAGCTTTCACTACAGAGACTATAGAATAAACTTCCATGTGTTTTTGGAGGAAATGCTAGAATTGTTCTATCAATATTCTGTCAGATCGTTTCTGAATGAGCACCATAAAACTCTTGAAGCAGAATTGGATGTCTAGCCTTGCTAATTTGCCTTGAAACATTTCTCAGACAGTCTACCCTGATGCCCAGTTAGACTAGAGTAGGAACAGAATAGGAAGATAATTGGAATACAATAGGAATGGAATAGGAATAGTTCCAGGCCTACACTGTCCATCTAGTCCAACTACCCGATCATTTTAAGTCTCATCAAAACGTTAAACCATGTTATTAAGGGCATTGTTCAAATGCCTCTGAAACACTGACAGGCTTGGGATTTCATACACTTCTCCAGATACCCTGTTGCAGGTTTTGACCACCCTCTCAGTAACGAAATGAGTCCTTACGTAATGTCTGAACCTCTCCTAGTGCATCTTTGAACCATTCCCATGTGTCCTGTCACTGATTATTGTGGAGAAGACACCAAGAACTCTCTTTCGACTTTCCCTTTCAGGAAGCTGTAGAGAGCAGTAAGGTCACCCCTTAGCCTCCTTTTCTGCAAACTAGACAAGCTCAAAATCCTCAGCCACTCCTCACACAACATGTCTTCCATCCCTTTCACCAGCTTTGTTGCCATACCCTGGACTCATTCAAGTACATCAGCATCCTTCTTAAATTTTAGGACTCGGAACTGCATACAACACTCGAGGTGAGGCTGCATCAGCACTTAGGACATGATTCTAAGTTCCTTAAAAAGCAAGACTTTTACAACTTAGAAATCTATTACAGTAGTGAAAGTCTTCTGTGATAAGAAGCATTTGCTTACTGCAGTACTCTGCACATCTGACTTTAATAAGTCCTTGAGTTTAATGGTACAGAGTATGTCTTCTGAAAGTGAGTTTGATATTTTGATTTATGAAAATGTTGTAGAAATAAAAAAAAAAAGAAAAAAATGGAATACCTGGAGGAATGATACACAGCAGTGTAAATACAGGGGGACAAGTCAAATATTTGAAATATACATCATGCTGTGAGATAAACAGTCTTCCTGTTTTTTTTTTCTTACAGATGACCTGACTCACAAACTCGGCATACCAGCAACATTGTTAATGTAACTCAGGTTGAGCGACACTGGTTTTGCAGAGGTAGCATTGTTCTGTGTGCTGGATTCAAAGTGGCAGCATGTGGATGTTCATACTGCATGTTCATCTTTACTTTGAAAAAAAAAATACTAAATTACTCTGTAGAAGTAGAAAGTAGAGTTTTGTAGGAAGAGATTCAAACCAAGCAAGAATAAAGCCTGTGTGACACTTCAGTGATGAATAAGCCTTGCTTGAGCTGTAAGCCTTGGAGTGAATTTCAGCCTCAGCAAACAAATGATGAATGGGCAATGTCATCTAATTGTTTTCGTGTCTGAAGGATCAAAACAATTAGACACAGTTCAGGAGTGAACTATACCGATACTCCTTTTGGGAACAGAGTTTTAGAAAAGTGAATATTCACCAAGAGTGCCAGTGAGAAAGTTAATCAGTAAAAGCACAAAACTGACACCCCATGCCCCTCCTTGTCCCCAACCCGAAAAAAAACATTACGTGTCTCCTCCCAGACCCACTTTCCTGCAAAATAAAGATTCAAAGATGAATCAAACAGTGTTTGAGGACTAAAATAAAAGGGGTTGTAGAAAAAATGAAGGATTTGTATGTTGTTTTTATAAAGTCAGCTCAATAACTGAATTGCAAAAGTATGAATTCTCTAATTAGTCTCTAAAAATAAAACAATATCAAAAAAACTTTCCTTGCTGCATCCAATATTTATAAGTAATACTGCACATCAGAAGACTGTGGCAGGTATTTCCTCCCCCTAGCTAAGCTGTTACTAGGCAGATTCCCTGGAATCTGCCTACTTGGGCTAGTCCAGACTTGTCTAGCTGGTCAGGACTCGGTTACACCCAGGAAGTTGGCCAGCAGCCAATGAGAAGCCGAGATGGCTATGATTGACCACAGTCATCATTGGCGAGGTTTTAAAAGTGGGCTTTGCAGTGGCCATGTTGAAGTTACCTCGTGGCAGTGGCCTGAGGAGGTGTCCCCCTTGTTCTAGGGGATCCCTAGGCAAGGTTGACCAGGTGAGAAAGGGAACCCCCACCTGGTAAAGGTACCCCCTGGCAAGGTTAAAAGGGAGAACAGGAATCCCCCCTTTTTATGGTACCTGAGTGAGAACAATCAAGACGAGAAAGGGAACCCTCGGTTTGATTGACGTGAGTGTATGATAATCCGGATTATCATTCTTTTGTCAAGGGCTAGTGCGTGAGCTTGATCTTTGTCTCAACTGATACCGAACCTTTAAATTGGTGGGGAGCTTATATCCTGTAAATAAATTTAAATTTAACTATACGTGTGAATTTATATTTTTTTCGGATATGGGCGCGCTCCTCACCTCCTTTTTTACAAAGACCGAGAAGTTTTAAAACTTCATTCATTCATTAAACCAGCCTTTTTTTTTTTTAAGGATGTGAAAGCTATAAAAAATCAATTTGAAGCCTTATTTAGGCAATTCTGAACTCCAAACTCTTCAAGGATAAAGGAGGTAATACACTTATTCCTTAGCAGGAATTACCTTCCACCTATGATTTAAGTCGTATCACAGAAATGTGAGCCTTTCCATGAAGAAAAACCTTTCTCTTCTGAGAGTGCTGCTGGAGAATGCCCATCTCATGTGAGTCACATTTAGAATCAGTTGCATTTGCTGACATGTTTGAAGTATGTCTGCGAGTAAGACTGTTTATAGTATGTTCTCTTTGCTTTAACTGGGACAGAAGCACCAGAAAGTTGTGACAAGGAGAGATGTAAAATTGAACATAATAAATAAAACATATCAAGAGGATTAAGGTTATGAACTAGCACTGGAAGCTTTTGTTATGTGAGAGATAACTTATAGCATGCATTTTGTCAGTTGATATTTTGTGATGAAATCCATAATTCAAATCCAAACATTAAGTAGTAAGTGCTGCTAACTATTTACCTGGAGTAGTCGGGTGAATCATGAGTATATTCAACCAACTGTCACCATGTAAAACATCAGAAATGTTGTCCAGGGTTTTGTCTCAGACTAAAATGCTCTGTAGAAGCAGGAATATGTGTGAAAGATCCCTTTGGGACAAACGTTAATTCTTTACTTATTTGGACTGGAAGATTGTCTTATATTAAATTCAAGACAATCCATTGCTTTACTCTGTGGAGATGCGGCCAACTGCTGTTAAAGAAATTGTACTGTTTTATAAATATTAGAATACTTATAAAGTAACAGTTTTCCAATGAGACCAATACATATTTTTCAAATATAGGAATGCAATTATTTATTTTTTTTATCCGTTTGTACTATCTTCTACTTGATTTTTACGATTTATACATTGTTAACACTTAAGTTATACTGGACATCACTATGTAACAGGGTAAAGAACAGAAAGACTACAGTTAGAGTAATAGCCTGCTTTGAGAAGCATAAGAAGGTGAAAAGTATAGAATAAAAATGAATTGACAGATGAAACTGCTCTGATATGGATTAGTGAAATCAGTTATTGAAATGTGATTGCTGGAGTGATCAATAACGAAAAATTTACAATAAAACAATTAAAATTTTTTCTATTAGTATGCAAAAAAAACCACATCCAAAATGCTGAGGAATCAGCAATAAAGGAAAATAAATTAAAAAATTAGAATGAATATTATAAATAAATTATGTCTGAAACAACTTCTATTTTCCAGAAATGCTAACCAAAACATTAAAAACTGGGTAAGAGATTTGTATTTGGGTACTCTATTTGTATTTTCTGATTCAGTTTAATGCTCGATATTGTCTTTTTTCAGTATTATCTAATCCATATCAGGAATATACCATGCAAGGTGAATAATCTAACACCTAAATGTGTGCACAGAGCACTGTAATTTAATAAATAAATAAATAGATAGATAGATGAATAAGTAATAAACTGACAAACAAAAAATAAATAAAAATATTATCAGCAGTGTAAACAAAACAAATGAGAATAAATTTGTTAAAGTTGAGAACACCAACCCAAAGCTCAAACAGAGCCACCAAACATGTTCTCAAGAGTAATGCAGGTTGGGAAAAAAGAAAAAATAAAAGGTGCTGAGCTACTTATTTTGAAGCAAGCAAGATCAGGCCAGGAGTAAAGATAAGAACATATAAAAGGAGAACTGACTGTTCAGTGCTATATATTCAACCTGGATTACAAGATATCTGTTTGTCTCAATAGTATTGCAGTTTTGAAATCCTGCCTGTCCTGAAGCAGTCTACAATGAGACAGATTGTCACAACTTGCGTTGCAACTAAAGTAGTGGTTAATCAGATAAAATGTATTGTTCCAGGTAGACTATGTATGGGAAAAATAATGGTTAAGAAGGAACTGCTTAAGAAGAAACTGCTAAAACCAGCGATATAGTTTTGGGGAGGTATTTTTTAAACTGTCAGATTTATTATACAAAATATATTAAATATAGACTCTAGACTATCATACGGTACATTAGAAAACAGGAAATTGATTTAAATTTCTCTCTCCATTCCCTGTGGTAGCTACTGTTCAATATCCACTTACAAGTGTTAAATTTCACCTTAGGTGGGATGCCAGATTATTTGTAGAGTATACGAAGTAAAACATATATTTAATATAAAATTAAAGGTGTATTGACATTTCAGAAATTTTATGAACCTGCAGACTGTTTCTAGTTCAGTTTCATAATGTGAAGACATCTCGGATTCAGCATTATTGTGGATAAGTATTGTTTAAATTTGATTACAAATTATGTAAGTGCCTGCGTACAAAGCAGAGATTTCATTCTACTATATTTGAGTATTTTCAGATGTTGACTTCATATTCAGCTGACTCTGAAAATACAAATGTGGTGGGTTAACATTGACTGGTTGCCAGGTGCCCACCCACCTGCTCTCTCACTCTCTTTCTCAGCAAGGAGGAGGAGAAAAGATGAAAAGCTTGCAGACTGAGGTAAGGACAGGGAGGTCACTGACAACTTACCATCACAGGCAAAACAGATTCAACTTGAAGCAGATTAATTTGTTGCCAATTAAAAACAGAGTAGGATAACAAGAAATAAGAATAAAAAAATAACAACCCACCCTAAATCCACTTTCTCCTCATGCTCACCTTCTTCCCAGGCTCAAATTTACCAATTCACTCCCAACTTTTCAGCCTCCTTCTCCCATACCAAGTGAAGAATGGAGTGGGAGATGGGAGTTTTGTTCAGTTCACAGTACTTTGTCTCCACCACTTCTTACTTCACATGCTTTTACTCTGTTCCTCCCATGGGCTGCTAGCCTCCAAGAACTGCTCCAGCATGGATCTTTTTCAGTGAGGCACAGGAACAGACTGCTCCATTATCACTCCCCCACAAGCCTCATTTCCTACCAGAAAATTTGATTTTGTGTGGATTTCCATGGGCTGCTGCTTCCTTGAGGGTGCTTCCACCTGTTGTGACATGAGATGGGCTGCTATCCAGGGTGGATATCTGCTTCAGCATGGTCTTTTATGGGTCACAGGGACACAAACTTCTTGACCCTGATCTCCTCCACAGGCTGCAGGGAAATCTTTTCTCCGGCACCTGGGTCACCTCTTCCGCCTCCTTCTTCATGGACCTTGTTTTCTGCAGGGCTGTTTCTCTAATGTTTTTCTCTTCTGTCACAGTTGCTAAGTGTTTTTACCCTTTCCTAAACACACTATCACAAGAATGTCATCAGTGTCACTGATGAGATCAAGTGTGGGCAGCAGCAGGTCCATTTTGGAGCCGGCTAGAACTGGCTATGTCCAACATGAGGGCAGTTCTTGGTGTCCTCTCATAGAAGTCACCCCTGGAGCTCCTCATCACTCCACCACTACCAAAACCTTGCTGTGTAAACCCAGTGCAACTAGACAACCATACTGAATCCCAGTTTGATCTTTCACTCAACTCCTAAACTGGGGGCTTAGGCTAATATTGTTGAGAGATTGATCTGAATTGAGGCAGACCTTAAGAATCCATTCCTTCCCAAACTACACAAGGTACTGTACATAACAATGCACTAGTGTCTGAAACGTATTATTTGTCTCCTTTGAGTGCAGTAGATTTCCAAGCAACAACATTGATATAGGAGAAGTTGAAGGTACACATGCCAGGGAAATATTGCTGATAAACATAAGGGGTCTTCTTGAGTTATGTGAGCATTACAGTGGTATGGGGTAGTAGACAATGTAGTAGAAATAATCTTACTTCTTAAACTTATCAGTGCTTCAGCTGCAAATGAGAAAATCTGTGAGATTTTACAAGGCAAATGCTGGCTATGGTTCTATGGAACTCAGAAAACATTATTGTTGAATTCATTAGTGATTTGAATCTGGGAAAGGCAGTAATGACTTAGAAAAGCTTTACTTCATAACAAAATTTATGTAGAAAGAAAAGGAAAGGAGCAACGTTTATAGCAGTATAGTAATATTTACAAGTTGCCACAAGAAAGACTAATGGATTTCATCATGTCAGACTGTTTCTGAAGAGAAAATGTTACATTGAAATGGTATTTGAAAAGAACATGAATTTTTACATTTGGAATGAAGTTGATAAAGTTTTAGTTGTGTCCAGTTTAGGTTATTATAGTTCAAGAACTGCAACTTATCCAAAATAAAATAACAAACAAGTTTGTCAGACATCTTGGAAATGAAACCTATTCCAAGTTTAGGTGCTGTTTAGGTTGCTATACTCATTATCCTTTCAGAGTTATTTCATCAAGACTGGAAATTCTTCATGTTAGGAATGTACTACTCAATATTGAGTAATGAAATATTCACTGAGATAAAAAAAAATAGACGGGATACATATATATTATAAACAACTAGTCATGACGAGTATGATTCACTCCCTTCTCTGCAAATCTCTTCTTTCTATGGGAATTCTTTCACAGCAGGCTTTGGAGATATTGTGACCTAACAAAGCCATCAGGCTGTTTCTAAGCTAGAGCACACTGGAAGTCTGGGAAAGACAAACTTGAAGATTTTGTCATTACAGAATTGAAGGATGTAATCTTGGTTTAGTTAGCTTTTGTTTGCTGGTTTTGATGGCAGAGGTGGTGGTGGACCTAAAAATTGTAGAATACATATGTATCCCAAAAATGTGGCAGTGGGATGAGGAGAAAGGAAAGTTCTATAAAATTCTTGGGATACAGCTTCTATGAAAAGTGTTTCATAAATAGACCTGGAGTGAGACACTCCAGAAAGCAAGTGGGACATGACTTGAGTCAGAGTGTCTGCAACTTTTCGATGTGACTGTTTGAATATCTTTTCAGATAGCAATAAGAATGAAAGTACTTGAGAAAAGAAAGGAGTGGTTTTTTTCTTTTTCATTCTAACTCAGATTGTAATAATAGTTATGAAATGAGTGCCCACATATGGCTGTTGCTAATTTTTGCAGAAATCATTAATTTAGTTGTCAAATAGTGTTTTCTAGTAGAACTGACAGTTCGTCTGGGAGAGTTCTGATGAGTCCACTTAAGAAGAAAAAGGGTGTCATGTCTGAGTAAAGAGGTACTTCTCTGACTCTGGAGTTAATTTGCTTCAGCAACATTTCCCAAATGCTGTCTTTCTAACGAATTTCAAACCTACCAGTAACATTTATGATAACAACTCATAGGAACTAAATCACTTGCTCCTGATCTATAGGAAGACACTCCTTTGAGAAAAAGGGTTTTCTTCAGTTTTGGAATATTTATTAAAGCTAGTGAGGAAAAGAACCTGTAAGAATAACTGGAAGAACTCTGACTCTATTTTTCTAAACCACTTTCCCTGTAGAGAGCATAATTTACTGTCGAACGATGCTTTTAACTAGACTAGTGAAGTAAAAATATACTAGATTTGGAATAGTAACATTTTGGTAATCCATCATAGCGAAGTAGATAATGGAAGCAGTAATCTAAATTCTTACTAACTCAGAAAGAAGTATGTGTGCACGTGTGTTCCTATGCAGCTGAGCATCCAGATTATCTGTTTCTTCATTTCTCAAGTTTGTGCCTGAGGAGAACTCAAAAGAGTACAAATTCCCTTCAGGTGAAAGGGTACAGGTCTTCTCCTCACGTTACATTCTGAGTTATTATTTAGAAGGGCTGCTAAAAATGTGGCCATAATATATAAATCATGTGATTAAATTTGTATATAATATAAATAATATATACATATATTATATAACATAATACATATTTATATATATAATATATATACATATA
>NW_009717842.1:0-1847 GCF_000703405.1 Apaloderma vittatum
TTGGGTCTTCTACCTATTTGGGCTTCGATCGCGTGTTTCTCAACAAGGCCGGACAACTGGCCTCATAGCCTTGCCACATGCCTCTAAAAAAATCAAAGATCCTTCTGCCGGTTACCGCTACGCAATAAGCATTGCCACAAAGCTTTTATGGATTGATGTCCAAATACACATACATTCCTACAAACATAACTTAGTGATATATGACATATGCAATGAATACTACACGCAATTAATACTATATATATATGACACATTATATGGTTGTGCATCTAGAAGGCACTTTTAGTTAAAGGCCTACTGTTTGAAACGCCGCATTTCATTCGGTCCTCAGACCTATAGATGGGTCACAACCTTTACACCATCTCTTCTCTTACCGCCTTCCTCCATATCTAGAACAATCCTAAAAGTGGTCGAATCCTAAAGGACGATAGGGTCCCTTCCCACGTGGACCCTTAGTTTTAAAGAGAGAAATTTAGTTGCACAGGAACTGCTAAACAAAACTCTAGACCATGGAGTTACTCACGCAAATAACACTTAGCTGCGGGGACATAGTGTTTCTCGATGCTCACAACACCATCAAATTCCTAATAATATCACCGCTCGGGACAGCCCTGGAATTTTAGGACGATTAATTTCCCAGCCTTTCGGTTCCACGAGTTCTATACCCGATTCAAGTACCAGTTGCGCTTCCTCCTCGTTGCTCCCCTGAATCGGGATGTCACCTCCGTAACCAATTATGAGCAGGCGAGGAGGCGGTTTTATCTGATAAAATTTAGCACCTGTCCCGTGACAAATGGTCAGACTACGCAGCCATCCCTGAGGCCATCTGCTAAGAGTCTACTGTTTTACCTGCCAGGTAAAAGCAAACTGATCCCAATATTATTCTGCAATCAGACTAGGCAAAACCACATCAGCTAAATCAATTACAGCGGGCCAAGTTCCAGAATGCTTCTGAACCGTTCCCATTCGAGTAACCGTATGTGGTAAGGCCACCCGAAGAGCTGGATTTGCTTATTTAATTCCCTAAAATACACCATGACTCTCCATGAACCGTCCCGCTTTCTGACAGGCCAGACCGGATTATTCCAAGCTGTGGTATTTCACTTTACAATTCCTGCATCCAAGAAACATTTACTTGTCTGTGAGATACTCTCCCTCCTTTCCTCGCATCCTATATTGTCTCACCGTCACTGATTTGGTTGCAGTGGGAAGGAGACATTTTTATTTCTCCTAATAAAGTCGTTCACTCCCAAGTGGCACTGACCATCCGGGACACTCAAAGTCAGTCCGTTCAAAACATCTATTGTTATTGTGTTTTCACAAAACAGGGACAATCTTGACCGAACACAGTCGTTTTGGGAGGTTTCCTATTTTCATTCCTATTGGTGTTTTTACAGCTTCCATTTGTTTCCCTCCCAAATCTGTAATGATTACAGGCTGTTTCGTTTTGCCCGTTGACACGGTCAACGGAACGGACAGAAACGCCAACAGAAGATGAGGCTTAGTTTACTGCTTATTTCAAGGTATTACAAAAATACAGCAATGCATCTAGTTAAAGCAGTAAGCTTATTAAACTCTACTTTTCATCAGCTGTCCTGGTTTGAGCTCAACAGAACCAATTCCCTTCAGTCATTTTCACTACTCGGGTCTGTCTCTTCTAAGAGGCTGCGCTTTGTGAAGGGAGCGGCTTGTTTTTGCAGACATTGTCTGTTACTGGAAGCGATAACGCCTGACATTTACAGTTACAAGAGTATCCCACATACCTAAACTTCACCATAAAACCGAGGGATCTCGAGAATTTAGGCCTCTTTCGCTCGTTCAACGACCGGCGTCCGAGGAGGACTCCG
>NW_009717843.1:0-1449 GCF_000703405.1 Apaloderma vittatum
AGGGTCCCCCTCTGTCCGTGCCTGCCCTATGAGGTGTGCAGGGACCTCCAAGGAGCTGGGGGACAGCCCCTCCCAGCACACACTGTCCCTGCGCTCCTCTTCGCTGCGCTCTGTCCCGCCCTAGCCCTCCAGGGGGGAAAGCGGGTCATTAGGGGGCTCCTAACGAGGCGTTGTGTAGTCTCCGTGGAGCAATCGATGAGGGCAGTCGGTGCCATCCGGTTAAAATACCGGAGACGCGAAGTGTGCCCAGAGCAGTCGGAGGAAGAAAGAAGCAACTTGAAAACTTGCTTACGAAGTACTCGAGAAGCTGAGGTGCTGTGCGTGCGTGGGAAGGCGGCGCAGCCCAGCCTCCAGAGTTCCCGTCGGAGTTCGCAGCAGTCTTTCACGAAATCGTCTCTCTTGCCTCCTCACCGAATATCCTTCAACCAGAAAGCAGCAAATAAAGTGGAGTGTTTTTCTTGAATCGTGTCTGTAGTTTCTTTTTGTGTGCGCGCTAAAATGCTGTTCTGCGTGGTTCATTTGCTAAATTTCTTTGCGTTCTCATCTTTGCTGGGCTAACTTCACGTGTCTCAGAACCAACTTCTCGGAGTTGCCTCCCTCCAGCCAAGTTCTTACCTGATACTCATATGTCCCGCTGTATGCCGATACTCCCCTCCCTCCCTCCTGGTTGATGCTGCCCGTGACTACCTGGTGCGCAGAGCTGGGCTCTTGCTCGCACACCTGCGCTCCACTGGCTCTGGGTATTCGCGCGGTGTAAAGTGCTACCCCCGGAACAGTGGTGTATTTACTAGCATGCTCCTAGCACCAAACAGTTTCCGAAACTGCTCGTTTCCTTGGGTCTTGCACGCCATCGTTCTGCGATGAGCACGCAGGTCACAAAACTTTTGCTGAGATCCTAGTGAAGATCCCCTGCGCTCTCGGAGCCGCCGGGCTCTGTGGTATCGGTCCAGCTCCCCACCCAAAAGGCAGCGGGCTGCTCCACCGCCGAGGGGAGGGAGGGAGAACCGCTGCGTTGTTTCTCCCGGGGGGGTTGGGGTGTGTGTGTGTGTTTGTGTTTTCTAGAGGGTGTCGCTGCTCGAGCGCTACCATGTTTCACCTGCGGTGACCGGAGCTTCTGCTATCTGGAAGCAGGCACTCATTCGCCTCTCTTTTAAATTAAACGGTGCTTGGAAACAGGAGCAGTTTATAGACGGGTGAACTTTCCTCTCCCTACTCGTAACACGACTAACTGCACGCGAGGGATACTAGCGGGTCCCTTCTTCCGTGGGGCTGAGCGATCACACCCCACGGAGCAGCGCCGAACTTGAGGACATCTGAAAGCGTAGTTTGGGTGAGCAAGGGAAGAACGAGGGAAGAGCTGCACGGGGCACCGGGAACGGTCCTTTGGGGCTCTACGTTCAGGGAACAAAGCCGCTACTGGGAGCAGCAGAGCCGTACCGGGGTCGGTGA
>NW_009717843.1:1486-14438 GCF_000703405.1 Apaloderma vittatum
GAGCCCTCCGCTGCCCTAGCGGGACGGAGCAGCACCGGGACGAGCAGGGGAAGGAGCTCCCCACAAGCCTTGCTCCTCCGGGACCCCCCGCGGGTCACCAGTGCCCTCCGCCTCCCCCGCGCCGAGAGAAGGCGCGTTCCCGCAGGGATTCGCGCCCGAGCTCCGGGGAGGGGGTGTGCGGCCGGGCAGAGGCATCAAATCCCGGTCGAGGGGGAAGCAAGAGAGGGGGTCTCTTCTGAACAGTTTTCTTCCTTCAGACGACGGCGGAGGAGGGTTTGGGCTGGAAGAGTGTGATGCCTGGAAAAATGAGTTTCAAGATAGTGATCAAAGTGCTTCGTGGCGTCCAAGGGCTGTTTAAAAAAAAAAAAAAAGTGATCTTCTTATCTAATTCAAATACCTACTAATTGATCTCCTCCTAGGATCATCCTTAATGTGATGTCACTGACCCAGTTCCAAGGATCTATTCATCTTTGATAAGTACCATGAAGATTAGCAGGGAGGTCCTTCTGCATAATCTTCATAAAGTTAAATACCTTTTGATGTGCCAGCTCTTAGTCTTCCATCAGAGAGGGATGGCTCTTGGGGATGAAACTGAAAGAGGATAGTTTGGTGAATGTCCATAGAGGTCTTTTCAGAGGAAATTTCTTTTAGGAGCACGGTGGAAGAGGACTGCAAACTGATGTGGATGGAGTGATGGAGGGAATGAGGAGGTTGTAGACAGCTAAGGGCAGTGCTTGGGAACCTTCAGCCTCCAACAAGGAATGAAAATGGACAGGCAAGCGAACTTAGAGGTTTTCCTGTCTGAGCAAACAAGAATCAACATATTTGTAATCACAGTGGGAGGGGATGTGGTAGAAATTGAAATGGTATGGAAAAACGACATGAAAGGCACAAGATGAAGTTGGTGGAACAGCTGTGACAGGAGAGAGGGAGTTCAGATGACCGAATTAAAAATGAAGAGCAATAGCACCATGAACACTCAATTCTCTTTGAAGAAGCTAATGAGAGATTTTCTTGGATAAAGATGAGAGTTTGGGACTTCAAATAAGCCACAGGTATATGAGGAATAAATTAAACATCTCTACCCACTTCTCTAGTACAAATAGTAATTATCCCCTCAGAAAGCAAAACAGAGCTTTAACATGTTTCCAGGATTTATCAACGCTATTCTGTCCTAGGCTTTACAAAGAAATCTGGTAATTGCAAACAATATAATTATGCATAACACTCCTTCAAATCAAAGTATGATCAAAAGCAAATCTATTTTAATGCTGTTATATAATATGAGGCACAAGAATCGAGTGAAATAAAATGACCCATTAGCCTTTATGCTGGTAAGTATTATTCTCAGCAGGAGAGAAATGGAGAATGATAGATTGGTGCTTTTAGAGATTTCTCATTCACTCCTTAAACAGTGGGAATTTTGCCAACATTAAAACAGAAGGATTGTTTCATGGCATACAGAGGCCTCTTTCCCACGTTTAAATTTGGTTTTGGAGGGGGGAGGGGAAAATTTGTGAAGGCTCTTCCAAGTAATGCATAGCATAATCAGTATGAATCAACATGCTTTTCTTATATAACTGAACCCAGTATTTCTTTGAGAGGGTGAGCAGCTTCTGATCTTCAGAAGTGATTTAATTTATAGAGATTAATGCTTTTATCATTTCTAATTTGAAAGGGGAGTAACTTTTTTCCAACACACTACAAAATTAAATAAAACCTTGTATATAGAAATAATAAAATCAATTAGTCTATCTTTCTATTTGAAATGTCAACTGTTTTCTGAACTTTCAGAAATTATTACTGATTTGGGGTGTTTTGAATTAAACATGCCCAGTTGAAGGCAGCTTTTAAAATGCTAAACTTCAGAAGTGCTAAACTTTATGTGTGAACAACCACTGCTGGATAGTCAAGTATCCTGAAGGTGCATCAATTCAATCAAAACCACTAGATGCTTTTAAGAATTTCAGAATATGTTTATATAACCATAACATTATGGGCTGGCATAAGAACCCAGTAGGGAATGCTTCAGAAGGTGGGAACTGGCAAAGCATGTCCCACAGGAGAGGAAATACAAATACCATTTGTATTTCATTGGCCTTAAAGCCAGCAGAAAAATCAGTGAGAGGTGAAAATTAGACACCTTAACTCAATATAATTTCAAAGACTAGTGAGGACTTGGGACCCTTTGACTTTTGGCAGAAGGCCTAATACTAACCTTGGTGCACTGCCAAAGAATACATTAGCAGAAAGCGATATTTTTAGTGCATTGTCTCAACCCTCTTCACTCTCTCCACTGTTTTCCTTTCTATATATAGCAGCTAACACAGCACAATGAAAACCTGACTTCCATTCAGATTGCAAGGTGCTGTTGCAACACCAATTAAATAAAAAATCATGTTTATTTACCTGTGAGAACATGGGTGTATTTGCATGTCTACTTCTATCAGATGTGTGGGTGGATGTAGAGATGGACAATACTTCTTACGTGTACATCCATACAAAAAAAAACATTACTGCAAACAGAACTGTAAGTTTGGTACTCAACTGTCTACTAAATAAGCCTGTCTGGCAATGTAACAAGTCTTAAACACTTTTTCCATGCTGTTTCTCTTTTCGCAGCCTTCATTCCACATCACTGTAATATAGCTGAGGGAATGTTTTCTATTTCTATTTCTATCGCTAAATGCTGTTTTCAGCTATTTTTCATCTCTTTGACAACACCAGTTCTGTTTCTTTTACTCCCACTCTGTTATTATTGCTTTCCCCTGGAGTAGAGGACAATTGTCTCCCGGGGTGGAAGCCACCTCTCAGAAGACTAAAACTTCTAAACTTTGTGAACTTCTTCCCTTGGGATCCCTTTGTAATCAATGGAGAAAAAAATATTTTCAGGGCATAGTTTGACATCTCCAATAGGATGACAACATTCAACCCATAGAATTATTAATTTTTTTTTCCACTAAAAACAAAGATGATCAAGAGGGACTATTTCAATGTACACATCTACATTTAGATGAGAAGGAATCAACATATTAGGTTAGAAGTTGTCACATAGTTCTTGTAACTTGTCAAGTTCCATTTTTAAATTTCATAGAATGGTTTGGGTTGGAAGGAACCTTAAAGACCATCTAGTTCCAACCCCCCCTGCCTGGTCACATTCCATCAGACCAGGTTGCTCAAAGCCCCATGCAACCTAACCTTGAACACTTCCAGAGATGGGACATCCACAGCCTCTCCAGGCAATCTGCTCCAGTGTCTCACTACCCTCACAGTGAAGAACTTCCTCACATCTAACCTAAATCCCCTCTCTTTCAGTTTAAAGTCATTGCCTCTTGTGTCACTACATTCCTTTGTAAAATATCCCTCTCCAGCTTTCCTGTAGCCCCCTTCAAGTATGAACAGGTTGTTACAAGGTCTCCCTGGAGCCTTCTCTTTTCTAGGCCGAACAATCAAAACTCTCTCAGCCTGTCCTCGTAGGGAAGATGCTCCAGCTCCCTAATCATCTTCATGGCCCTCCTCTGGACTCAGTCCAACAGGTCCATGTTCTCATACTAGGGACCTCAGAGCTGAACATAGCACTGCAGGTTCGGGTCTCATGACAGTGGAGTGAAGGAGGGGAGTCACCTCCCTCAGCCTGCTGGCCTCACTTCTATTGATGCAGCCCAAGATGCAATTTGCTCTCTGGGCTGCAAGTGCCTATTGCTGGATCATGCTGAGCTTCTTGTCAACTAACACCCCCAAGTCCTTCTCAAGAGGGCTGGTCTCAATCCACTGATCGCCCAGCATGTATTTCTGCTTGGGATTGCCCTTACCCATGTGCAAGATCTCGCACTTGGCCTTGATGAACTTCGTAAGGTTTGCACAGGCCCACCTCTCTAGCCTGTCAAGGTCCCTCTGGATGGCATCTTTTCCCTCCAGTGTGTCAACTGCACACACTGCTTGGTGTCACCAGCAAACTTGCTGAAGGTGCACTTGATCCCACTGTCCGTGTCACCAACGGAGATGTTAAATAGCACTGGTCTGAATACCAGCCTCTGAGGAATACCACTCATCACTCATCTATATCTTTCCATTCTGACACTCCAGTCATAGAAGCTGTCCCACCATGTCTCTGTGATGTGAATAAGATCATAAATTTGCACATTCACTTCCTCCTTCCCATCTGTCCTCATATTGATCCAGATAAGACTGACAAATCCTTATCAATACAACTGAAATGTCCAATGTGCTTCCTGGGCCCCGAAATCTGTTTGCAAAATTGTCTTTTAATTAAAGCAGTGATACTGACAAGAATATATTTTAATGAGCAGAGCATAAGATCTCACTCTAATGGTTTCAGCGTTTATACTCCTGACATCTTGAATCCTGGACCCCTAGACTTCTTAGCCCAAGAACTGTGTGTGTCTGGCCTTCACAGTCTCTCTCACATTTGGGATCTCTGCTCTTGAAGCTGCTCAATACTAAGAAATTCATGGGAGCATGGCTTCAATCCAAACAAAAATTCATTGAACCCAACAACTAAAATAAACCTCTTCTATCTCTTTGTAATAATACTATATTCAAATATTTTTAAACTTCATTTTTGTGCTTATTAGTTGCTAATTTGTAGTTTATATATTTATTTATTGATATATATAGTTGATATATTTATATATAAATAGTTGATATATTTATTTATATATAATTGATATATTTATTTATTCTAGCCAAAGGGGGCCAGTCAGCTCAGTCAGTAGAGCATAGCGCTAAGAGCGCTAAGGTCGCAGGTTCGATTCCCGCTCGGTCCCCATGTGTTGCCTGATCTAGTCGAGAGGTGGCATCCCTGGCTGCAGGGAGGCTGGATTAAAATGATCTCTAAGGTCCCTTCCAGCTTAGGCCATTCTATGATTCTATGATGTAGTGGTGGTGTTGAGTCATAGGCCGAACTTTATGATCTCAGAGGTCTTTTCCAGCCTCAATAATTCTGTGATTCTGTGATTTATAGAATTATATCTGTCATGGAGCCTTGAGCAACCTGAATGGGAGATGTCCCTGTCACGGCAGGGAGGTTAGAACTAGATGATCTTTGAGGTCCCTTCTGACTCAAAGCATTCTATGATTCTATGATTCTGTGATTTAACATTGATGGATCATTTCTCTACTTGGTGAGAACTCTTGTGCCATGTTAATGGAGCATAAACACATATTTATCTCTCAACTTTTCTTTTTCCATGGTAAAAAAGTCAAATGATTTTAGCTTCCTCTAATTACCCAGTTTCTTAATTTCTCTGATTGTTTCAGGACTTTCAGTTCACCTATTCCAGCTGAATTAATCTGTCCTGAACTAGAGAAAACTGAACTGCTCACAGTAATGCAGGTGAAGTACCACCAATACATTCAAGAAAATAATATTAACATTCTGTTCTGATCTGTTCTTGTCTGGATGGGCAAATTGGACCTGGTATGCCTTGAAGCCAAGGTTTCCTTTTATGTCATACATCATATAGGTGACTTCTTGGTGCAGCCTCTTGCTAATGTAGTTCTTTTTCTTTTGTCTTTTCAGTCCACACAATTATTATTCCCTTAGTACCTGACCTCATACCTCATGCTATTATATGCTACCCACTTTCTGATTATTTAGTCCTCAAGGTAAAAAAAATCTCAATATTTCCTTGTATCAGTGTGGTCTCTCAGCTTGGTATTATCACAGAATTTCATTAGTTCTCTTTGTGTTTTGTGACATAATATTTCTGAACCAGACAAAATTAGTCCAATGTAGGTTATCTCCCTCCGGTCCAACAATTTTCTTTCATCACCATCCAGGCTATATGTGCTACCCTAGCATATGTGCTTCCAAGACTAGATCAATTTAGAGCAGCCTCTAAAGTACAGAAAGTCCACTTCCAGCTTTTATTAAAAAAAAAAAAATTGATCAGATTAGTTGGTACAATCACTTTGGATAAGCTCACATTGAATTTCATTCCATTTGTCTTTAGCTGCATCTTTGGTTTTCCTTTCCTCCCAAATTTGCTTCTGCAGCCTTGCCTACAATTAAGATTAGATTAAGGAGCCCAAAGATTTCTCAATTCGTTCTTCCTTTGCAGCCAATTCAGCACCTTAAACATGAGTGCCATGTTAGCACCTTAAACATGAGTGCCATGTTAGCACATACTCCATGGTAGACAAATGAATATTTCAGAGGTGGCAGCACTGTTTTTGTTTTCTCCTTACTCCCTGACTAACTATTTGAGTTATTGCTAGCACCATTCAAGCAAAAAGAAACAGCTTTTGTGCCAGCACCATAACAAGGGAGAAGTAAATGGGCAGTAAAGTGCGGGAGCACCACAGCTGCAGGTGAGTCATGGGGAAACTGTTCTTTGGGATGTGTGTGGGAACTGAGCTCTGTGCTACAGCCTCAGAGGAATGAGCCCTTCCCTAGCAGCAATGAGGACCAGAGAAGATGTTCGGCTCCTTTTTCACAGGTCTCACATGTAGTTCTCTGTACTTTCAGAACCCATGATACTATCTCTGGGATAACTCAGGTCAAAAAATTCCTGCCAACAAGTATATTCAATCTCTCTGACATTTTTGCTTTATTGTAGTTATGTTATTTCCTCACCTTCCAGCCTGCCTTGTCCTCAAGCCCACCATTATCATCCTTACTAAAAACTAAACGACAATCTTTCTTTGGACCCACAGCCATTTTAAGTTGATTTTCAGATTCCACCTCCCCTGGTAACTCCTCTTTGATTTTTCATTTTTTTAATGTGCTGAAAGAGCATTTTATTATTTTTAGAAGTCTTTGCAAAACCAGTGTAGTTTTTGTTAGTTCCCATTTTATCCATTTTTGCTCTCACTAACAGTTTTCTTTGGTGGATCTATCTTTTCTAGCCTCATTCATTGTCTCTGGCATCCTTGCTGAGACTTTTCTTCCAGCGAGATCTGGAACTTTTCTTTTTTTCCCCTCTTTTGGATGCAAGTTCCAGAGAACAGTTTTGTGTCTTTAATATGAAGAAATGCCAGACTTCTTCCACATTCATGTCCCTAAGCTCCTCAATGCAGTCGACTCCACTTTCCTAATTAGCTTCTTTTGTTTACCAAAATGTGCAAAACCTCTTCCTAGTTATGAGTGTTTTGTTTATCCTTCCATTTAATTTAAACAAAATAATCTCATCTGCTCTCAGTGCAACATTATTTTTTATGACAGACTCTTCAGGCATGTCTTTGTTGTTTATCAAGACAAAGCCAGGGTATGTTGACAAATAGATTTTATATTGAAGAAATACACCAGGTGTATGTCCAGAACTCAGCTGTTGTTACTGTTTATTATATCCTTTACAGATGAGAAGCTACATAATCCCACCATTAAATTGTTTTCATTATTATTTCCCTGCTAGAACAGAAGGGTTCTTCTCCTTCTGCATATTTCTGCCTAATTCCCTGCATGTTGTCTTTACAGTGCTCTTTTAATGTAATTTTGGTTTTCACCAGGATGTGATTCTCTCTCCTTTTTTTTTTTTCTATGTAAAGATTATACACCTTTCAGCTAATATTTCTCTTCTCTGATCATTGTTACAATTCCATTCCAGCAGAATTGTTTCCATAAAGTTTGATTTGAATTTCTCACAGTTTTTGCATCCCCTATTTTGTTACATTGGTTCCTGGCATTCTTTTACTGAGTCTACTGGGGGGTTTTTTAATTATTGCTCCAGTTGAACTCCTTAGATTTTGAGTTTCTATTTTCTATATTTGTTGCCACCACCTTTCTGAAGCCAAAATTCTCCCTGCCCTGGGTGTTAAATGAAGAAACTACATGGTTCCTTCTCAGGCTCTCTTCCCATCTCTCAACTTCAAGTTCTTCTTATTCATTCTGCCAGCTTGGATTGCAAGCTGGTATCCCATATGCTTAGGTGAAATCTGTCCATGAAGATATGAAACCTATTCTCAGAGAATACCTCCCAATGATCAATACTCCAAGTCTTTCTCCATCACTTCTAGAATTATTCAGTTATGTGCCCATGACTCATACTTCTAAATGCACTTCTCTTCTTTGAGAGGAAACAGAATAAGGTAATTACCAATTCCATCCTCTTTTCTGTGAGTTTTGGTTCAAACAGTAACCAACTTTCATAACCAGTTATAACAGTGTAAGAGTAACCAGATTTTATAAAATAATAACTTTAAATGTTACTAACCTGTTAACAATTCCAAAAATAGAAGAGCAAAATAAAAAGCCAGTATTGTTCATTTGCACATTAGGAAAATTGCTTTAAAAAAGGAAGTATTCTTCAGTGAAAGGAAGTAAATCTTGCAAATAAATTAGGAAAAAGTGAAAATCACAGATTTAAGAATATTCTAGACAAGAAAAAATCTAAAGAATATAGATTTTTAAAATACTTTGGAAGTAGAAAGTTTGTGAGGAAATTATTGGCCTAAAGGGATTGAAAGAAACATTTAAGAGTACAGAAACATCATAAAGGAGAAAAATAACTTCTTTATTAGTCTGCATCACAGGGAATCCTGAGGAAATAAACAGTTTATTCAAAAGCAGTAGGAGACAGCTTTTTATGACACTGTATATAAAATAGCCTTAGAGATAGCCCTAGAGAAGATAGACTAGAGACATATTTTTTTCATCATCTAGAGAATCGTGACATAAGATCAAGGACACATTCAGCATGATCTGGAGATGGAGAATACTGAAATGGAAGTCACTCTCTAGCAATACCATATTAGGTGATAGGTCTAAATTTTAATTTTCTTTTATCCTGTAGAGGAAGCCATCCATTTATTGATAAGGGAATAGAAAGGATATCACCAAAATGAACTCCAAGACACTTTTATTTAAGAACATGATGCTAAATTCTATTCCACTTGCTAAATGGAGCTATTGGTGTGCTTATTTTTAGAGCAAACAGAATGATAAGAATTTAGTTGAACAGGAGAATTATAAGGGTTTTCTTGAACCTGTGACAGAAGAATCTAAGGCTATATTTACATTGTGTATTTCCCTTGTCACAAGTCCACTCTACTCAAGTTCTGAGCAAATGGAAAACCAAAGGATGATGTTAGTATGATGCCTTGCCTGTAACACTGTGCCCAGGCTCTCTGTAGGTCCAAGTCTAACACAGTCACACAGCTTTGGGTTTTTTTTCTCAATTCAGAGCGTGAATAAGTTTCCTTTTATCTCTCTGAAATAACCAACGAAAACATATCCTCTCAGCTGCAGGAAATAAGAAGGACCTCTTAGCAGCTGTAGTACAGCAATTCCAATGTGTCCCAGCAGCACTCCCTTTGCTGCCAGCTCTCTCCTGGAGTCAGGTTGGCATTTCTTTTGGCAGACTCATTGCACGAGGTCTGACCTCTTTGCAGTAAAGGTCTATTCTTGAATGGACCAGCAGAAGCAATTCACAGATTCGTGGTGATCTTTGACACAATTAGCCAAAGAGCTAAAAGACCAAATCCACTCACAAAGAGCCAGGACAGGTCATTTTAAAAGACTATTTTTTTCAACTACTCTTAGCAGGTATGTATTCAACAGGTGACTTACTTAAACATTCTATTGAGGATGTTGTAAGAGACTACATTCATTTCATTAAATGAGTGATAACCTGTTCTCTGCCTCTAGGAGTAAATTGTACTACTACTCCAATTCAGAACTATTCTGTGTACCAGTATCTTCAGATATGCTCCAGATTTTAGCTGCTTACAGGCACATATTAGTGTCCTTGATGTGGATTGTCAAGTACATTGCCTTTTTCACGAGAAAACCTGTGAAACCAGCTATGTTATCTTGAGTTAATAGAACAAAACCATTTTTTCTTTTGCGGAAAGGAAGAAATACTATGGTAATTTTGTCTTCCTAAATATCAATCTGAGCTGTTGTTCTAATTTTTAAACTCTTACTTTGTTATGGGCATGGAACAGGCTTCCCGACAGCAAAAGCTGACAGAAATACATCTAAATCACTGTGGGTACAACATCACTGTACTTATTAAGAAGTTGCTGCTTTGGAATCTTCTGTTTTACTTTTGGTCTCAGTACTGATAAAGAGTGAGTGATAACACTGAGTCAGCATTTTTCTGATGTTTCATATGCTCATGGGATAGTCATGTCAACATGACTACAGGACAGTCATATCTTGACATGACAACAGATAACAACAGACTAAACACGTTCATCAAATGACTAGGATCCTGATTGCTGGGATTGTTTTTTTTTAATTATCTATTAGTTACAGAGGTATTCGATTACACTCTTTAATAAATGCTCCTTAAACTATGTCTGAAGAAAAAACATAGTAACACAAAGTTACTGATTTTTCTTCAGCTGCTTTTTATGGACTTGGCTCTGTTTCAATATTTAAATACCTTTAGGAAAATTATGATAATAATACAGGAAACTTCCACAAACATTGTCATCTTTCTTCTAGAGAACATCTGCTCATCTATTGTTTTAAAATGACATATTTGCATAAAAAGGGAACAATTTTTGTCAGAAAACATCATATAGGCACTGGAGCTAGCTGTCTAACTAACAAGGAAAAATATCTCTGTTGTAAATAGAGTTATGTTAACTAATTATTAGTTTAGAGCTAGCATGAAATTGTAAAATATATCACTTCAAAAAGACCTATAAATGTCATGTCTCTAGGATTTTCTCAAACCCTGACTGAAATTCTCAGTGTCCTCTTATTCTAAAGCTAACACATTCTTTTCCAACAGTCTCAGTATACACAGCATTTCATTTGAATTGAAAGTGGCAAAAGGACCTTATGTCAGATGACTATCAGCTATGAATATGAATCTAGGTATTATTATTTTCTACTTCCCATTCAAGGAAAAATCACTCACTTACTGAATATTATCTGCTTAGCTTTTTTAAAAAAGTGTTCTCTATTCATCAATGTTACGGTCTTTAGGACTTTTAAAACATGCTCTTAGAAGTAGACAACTTTATCCAGCTTTTCTACTGACAAGTAAAAGGATGTTACATTAAAACATGTTTCTTTGCTTCAAGACAAGTAAAGACATGTAGGTGGCATAGTCATTACATGCCAACTGGGAGCTATCCCATCCCTCCTTTCTGTGAACTACCACTTCTGGTTCTTGGGAACTGTATTCAAGAGACTGAAAATTCCAGCCAACTCGTTTGAAATCAGGCATTACTCACTGGAATGCACTTGGTGTAATTTTTGGATTGTTACAGAGGAAAAATTTCACACCACCTTAGCTGGAATTTCCATCTTCACTCAGACAAACCTTCTGGTATGAAAATCCAAGACCGCGTGCAACCTTAACACACCTTTTTACCTTCTTCCACGTTGTCCTTTAAAAAGCCTTTCAGATAAAAGTTATTGCTTCCATTTTTTTCAAAAGCACCTCAGCAAGGCCTTTCTGGTGTAATAAGCTACACAGTAAGTGCTACTGCACAGTTCTGAAGTGAAGCCACTCGCTGCTGAGGGCATTTTGAGCCTCACTTATTGAGGCTGTTAACAATTCTGAGTTCAGGCTTAAGGACTGTATCCTCCAGGTATCCAAGAGCTGCTAAGAATGGTGGGTGTTACCCACTGTAGTGAATACAGAAATATGCAGAAAGAGTCAGCACACCATTACTTTTGCATAAGCCAAAGTGTTCACAAGCCAAGGAACTTTTGGGCACCAAGCTGTTCAGAAAGAGCCCCCACTTCACACCTATGTGCAAAATGCTTAATTTTGTTCTCTACAGATTTAAAATTCACAAAAAGCAGATGTGAATTGCTTTACACAAGGAATACTTGTGTACATTCTGAAACAAAGAGGTGACCTTTCCCAAAGTTTTCCTACAGGAACCAGCTAATTTCACTATTAAAATATAGCTGACTACCAGATGAAACTGGTAACTTCACTGGTAGCTACACTAAACCAGATAAATACACTAAACCAGATAATTATCCAAACCTTCACCAAAGTTCCACCAAAGCTGATCAGGCATTCTCTTCTGAGTAAAATGGTATGATGCTTAATTTATGAAAGGTAAATAAAAATCATCTGCAAAGGACTGAGAAATAAGTGCTTTGGAAACCATAAGAGATGCAGCCATCTATTCCTTTTTTCGCCTTCAAACACTCTAAGTACTACCGAGGCTAGAATAGCTTTTTTGAAGAGCTGAAATGCCTTCTATGACAGTTACAGAAATATAATGTATAATTTATTTTCAAGACAGGGTTACAAGCCTGTGGGTAGCCTCAGTCTATGAGAACAGTGACATGTTTCTAATTAGTGTCTTTTTCTCAGCTATTGCCTCTTAGATTAATTATATCATAACCTAAGCAAAGTTTGACTTAATTAATGGTTGGAAGACAGGCAGTCAATAAAATTGTAGGATGCTATGAGGAGCTACCACTTCTGATTCGTTAACAAGGTAATGAATAGTTGATGGAGTAACTAATCCTGGAAACCATTCTCAAATACATGAAAGACAACAAGGTGATTGGTAGTAATCAGCATGGATTTTAAAAAGGAAAATCAGGCTTAATCAACATGATAGCCTTCTACAATGACATGATTAACTTCATGGGTGAGGGGAGAGTGCTGGATGTTGTTTCCCTTGACTTTAGTGAAGCTTTTGACGCTGTCTCCTATAACGTCCTCATAGCAATGTGGCAAGTTCAACAAGTTCACAGATGATACAAAACCCACCAGAGGGCCATGCTGCCATCCAGAGGGATTTGGACAAGTTGGAGAAAGAGTCTGGCATAAAACCTTAATAAGTTCAATGAAGGGAAGTTGCAAAGTTCTGTACCTGGGGAGGAGCAACACCAGGCACTAGTATATTCTGGGACACCCAGCTTGAAAGCATCTTGTTAGAAAAGCACCTGGGGATCCTGGTGGACACCACCAAGGTTTTTTTATATATATATATAAATACATACACACACCTGTATACACACATACATATATATGCACACACAGATATATAAATATATATATTT
>NW_009717844.1:0-46937 GCF_000703405.1 Apaloderma vittatum
CCTCTCCGCAGCTGCTCAACATCTGGACGCGTCCTACCCCTCCGGTGTGGCGTAAGGGGTGAGCATGGAGTGCGGACTTTCCCCTTGCTGCGCTCAGGAAGGGAGATTTCATCCCCCACGAAGCGAGCGGAACAGGGCAGCGAGGCCCGCGAAGGGTGTGGGACACAAGCCCTGCGGAGAGCGGCTGAAGGAACCGGGGGTGTTTAGGCTGGACCGAAGGGAGACCTCATCATTCTCTACAACCACCTGAAAGGAGGTTGTAGCAATGTGGGGGGTCGGTCTTTTCTCCCGAGTAAGAAGTGATAGGACAAGAGGGAAAGGCTGCAAGTTGTGCCGAGGGAGGTTCAGGTTGGCCATTAAGAACAATTTCTGCAATGAAGGGACTGTCAAGCATTGGAAGGGGCTGCCCGGGGCAGAGGTGGATTCACCATCCCTAGAGGTATTTAAACAACATGTTGATCTGGTGCTTAGGGATATGGCTTAGCAGTGACCTGGCAGTGCTAGGTTAATGGTTGGACTAGATGATCTTAAAGGTCTCTTCCAACCAAAGAGATTCTATGAAACTTAACTCTGAAATTCCCACCTTGTCCAGTTTGGTTAGCACTGGCCAATAAGGACAGCCATACATGTGCTCACTACAGTCCTGACCACAGGCACCCTCCCACCTCGAACAAGACAAAACCAATATTAAGTTTTCTACAGCAGCCATCATTCCAAAACAAAAATCACCAAAGGTTTCTATGAATTTTACCATCCCTGCTGTGCAACCAACCACTTCACTGTCACACATGACCTTCATCGAAAAGCACTTGCAGGTGCTGAAAACAAATGATAATGGTAAAGGCAGTGAGAGATGCTAACACAGGAAGATTTCCATGTCTTGATTTATGCTGTATACTTATGATTACATTTTGTAGGCAATGCACCACTAAGACAGACAGACCTTATGCATAAGGCAAGAGGGATGAAAATTTAAGCTGTCTGAGTTTGTCTAACTCAAGGCTCTGCACAGATCTTGACCAGCAAGATCTTGCTGTGCTAGTAACTACACATTGCCAGCACCCTCATTCAGGTTCTCTGTTGCCCAGTGGTTTTCCTTGTTCTGGGATAATACTCTTCTTCCAGACTTTGCAGGCCTTCTTTTTTCCTTATACTACTCTTCCTTATGTATATGGCTTGTCTCCCCTGTCCTACTCTGATATAGGAAGTTTATGGTGGAAGAGTGAAGGAGAAGACATTTCTCAAGAACCAAGGGGGGAGAATTGAGAATACAGAGTGGGGCTAGGAACATGGTGATAGTGGGAAGGACAGGTTGAAATAAAAAAATTCCTCTGGTGGATCCTAAAGATTGTTTTCTTCAAGCCATCCCATGTCATGGAAGCCACAGAATGAGCAATCCAGTCTGGGCAAAACGTTATATGCTTGGTTAATAGTCCATAAGGTAAACAATAAAGACCAAGAATGTAATTTCAGCTAGGAGCATCTGTATCAACATTATGGTTACTTCACCTGCCTCCTGGTAGTGTGTCGTTGAGGTAAATACATACATTATTTTTTATTAATCTCCATGAGTTTGGACAAGCACTGTACCCAGCCCTCAAAAGTCACTGTAGTTCCAACTCCATAGCAGGGAGGGTATGTGAGATCAAACAAGGTAAGCTCTGAGCTTGTAACAATTAATTTTTTAGCTTTACTCCAAAGTAGAATAAGCAACATTAACCCAGGAAAGCTAGTTATCATGCAATAATACCTACAGGGCCCACAACTGTTGAATAATTTAGAGTAAACTTTGCATTGAGTGCCATGAATTACACTTTTAAAAAAAGAGTACATAGTCAAATCAGTTACTTCAGCTTGAAATATTTGGGTCCTGAACCAGGATTTATGCCTGTATTTTAATCACACTACCCTCAGTCTACATTTCCACCTCCAGCGAGAAGTGTCCATCTGCCTCAGTCCATGCAAAGTCCAGTACAGCCTTAGCTGTGCATTCCAGTTCAGCACTCAGGTTTCCTCTGTGGAGTGCATGTGTCTCCTCCACACACATCAGTCCTGTCCAAATAGTCCTGCAACCCTGACTGACCTTTCAGTATTAATGACAACATACTCTAGAAAGCACTGGGAGATATGTTTTCAAAGCTCCTGAAAGACATAGATAGGTATCTCATGGGATTTTCAAATGTGACTAAACAGGCCAATTTGGCTGACTCCCACTGCTTTCATGAAATCACTAAGATCTGGGTACCTAATTTCTTCAGTCATGTTTGGAAACCTTGCTGCAGGCATCTCTGAATAACTAAGAATTTGAGGACATTTGGCCTTACTTATAGATGAGGTCTGCCCAGGTAACCCCCCGAAAAATTCTGCCAAAAACTGGTTAGAGCCTAGTATCTAGTTCATGAAAGTGCTCAGAATAGCTGGGTTGCTCCAGACAGGACATATTGACTCAGTTTTAGCTTTGGTTCCATATGCTTTGTATCCCAGATTCAGACCTAGCAGAGATCAGACTAGTGCTATTTTACTGAAGCCTGAACATCCTCAAGGCATCTACATACTAACAGGAACACGAACGTGAAGCAGGAGAGCGCCTGCAATTGGAACAGCTGCTTTCATGCACTTGGGTTTCTGAAGGAAAAAAGAAAAAAAAGGAAGGCTCTGCATCTCCACAACTTATTCCCTCCTCCTACTCTGTTAACCTGGAACATTTATGGCAAGGACTGCTAGGTAGCCTGCAACCTGAAGCTGTGCTCCAGAGGCCTCTCACCTTGGGGTGCTAACCAAATTGTGGGCTGTGATCTGCTCACCACCATTCTGCCTGCTCCACAGGCAATGCAGGAGACTATACTTCACTGACAATCTCTTGAGCAAAGATTTTTACCTCTGCCACAGCAGATAAACAAAGATTTGCAAAAAGTGCAACTTCTGCTAAAGTCAGTTCTGGTTTGCAAAGTAATTGTTTACAGATGTGTGGTACAGCTGTCTTCATAGGGAAACTTTCATTTATTTCAGTCTGCTGTAGAAATCACAGTTTACCACTGAACTCATCACTGCCATGTGGGAAACATTTTATGAAATCACATCACACAGGTCTTCTCCAGAACTCAACACACTGAAAGAAGTGTGCATCATGTATACTGCTCATCACTTCTGCGTAGATCTGAGTTTATCAAATTTGAGCTTTGATTCATTTTAACCACATGGCCAAAATGATCCATATGAATCTGTCCAGAATTGTCTGCCTTTCTGTTTAGAGCTCATGCTTGCCTTCAGAACCAGATGCAAACATGCACCAGCATTGGTATTCATCTTCTGGTTACTCAGAACCAAGCCGCCACCTCCAGCAGTATTTGCATTCAGGCTGGAACAGAAGGCAGTGCCGTGGCGACGGGGAGCTTGATGTGAAGCTCCACATTTACAACCCTGTCACTAGACTAAATCAAATGGTATGTGGTCCATAACACTGTCAAGAAGGTAGGGTATGCTGTTCTGAATCTGATTAGGAGTGATATATTCAGTCAACCCACATAATAGTGTTGGTTTAGGACTAAAATGAGAAACTATTGGCTAATGCAATAATCTCTTTTTTTTTTTCAAATGATGAAGAGGACATGCAGATACACCCAGAGTATAAACATCTAACAATCCTAACAACACTGAGATACTGGAATCAGGATTGGGATGCTTTACAGCTTGTGTGCTCTGCCTTTTGCCTCCTATTTGTTGTTTGTGCTTAGGAATAGAGCTGTGGGGGACGGGATATTTAGGAACTGTCACCGCACGAATGACATATGGGTGCTGCCTGGCTCATGGCATCTTTACGGTGGTGTGACTTCTAATCCAGACATATGCAGATTAGCAGCGGGTTCAGTCATGCTGAAAGCATCCAGGGCTTCCTTTTAAGCACCGATCTCTTTCTGACTGGCAGTGATGTGACTGTCAGCTACTGTTTCCTGATGTCTCTCTCACATGACTCCCAAGTGCCGTGATACACCACGCTCGGACGACTATCCAATTTCCAATCAGTGTATCGCAGCAGCAGACAGTAACGGGGGTTTCTGTTCCTGGCCAGGTGCCACAGTGTACTTGGAGACATTTGCTGCTTGCATGTGAGTTTTGGAATCCCCTTTTACAATCAGGAGGTCTATGGAAAAAGAAATCCCTACGACAGCATGAATATAATACTGGCTCTGTGTGATGCCAAAAGCATTAATCTCCTTCAGCCTTAAGGCCGTGTGCCTACGGACTCCAAATGTCCCAGTTCGCTCAGCACATTTCTCTTGATCTAATGCATGATTTTTTGATAATGTCACATGATAGCACACCACACTACCTTTGAATTATGAAACCGAGGCTTCATATCAGTAGAAAAATCCAGGTGCTATTTTAAAATCACTCATAGGAGAATGGAGAAGCCATTACTGAAAACTGCAAACCTGATGGTACAGTAGCTTCCAAACTTGGAGATGAGTTGCGCTTACCTTGGTTGAATGGTGCTCCAGTGTAAATACAAAACTCTCAGTTTTCATTGAAAAACCATGGACTCCTGTCTGTAACTCTTAGAATCATAGAACAGTTTCAGCTGGAAGAGACCTTGAAGATCGAGTCTAGTCTTTGTCCCAGCCCTATCAACCTACTAAACTATGTCCCCCAATGCAACATCTAGTCATCTCTTAAAGACTTCCAGGGACGGTGATTCAACCACCTCCCTGGGCAGCCTATTCCAATGGCTGAAAACGTGTCAGTAGAGCCCACAGTCCCATTTAATTCAAGCCAAGACTCCACTTAAAATGTTTATTAAGGAAAACCAAGAGATTAAATGCTATGCAGGGAGGCACATCAGAAATTCTTTTGAGAAAGAAAAAATTTGGCATTATCTTTTGTACCAGATACTGAATATGTTTTAAATTTACAGAGATGCTCATAAAAATGAAGACTAAGAAGCTGCTGTGCTCTGGGCCTTCCTCCTCTGTTAGTGTCCCTCACAACTGCTCAGTTTTCAGTTTTGGTCTCCTCGCTCTGCCTGTTCAGGGAGAGGGCAGCCAGCCCATGGCAGGGGGCTTCAGCGCTCCTGCAAACACATCTCATCTTCCCACTTGTAAACTACTGCTGGGAATTTCTCTTTCTTTGGCATTACAAGGTAGAGTGATGCAGGTACAAAATGTTAGTTAATCTATACAAGACTTGTCAAGGCGGGGAGTTCGTTCAGCCCTGCCGCTGCCACTGTCGCCTCTGTCTAAAGCTGCTCAGGCTGCTGTAAGAGATGCTACAGCACAAGGAGGCAGCAAGCAATGGGCAGCACACAGCTAGCTGGGAGGACAGCCCATGAGAAGTCATGGCCAGCAGTGAAGAAGACGGCTGGTGTTGCTGTTTGTGAGAACAAGGAGCTGCTCACAGCGAAGGTGAAGCTCCAGTTGCAGGGCAAAGCCCGTCACACAGCAGCCGTGCATCCTCCAGGCATTCCCAAATTAAGACACTCCCTTCCAATGGAAAACGCACGAGCTTGTCCACCAGACAGTCCTGTGCCCAGCACAACTTTCCTATCTATAAGAGAGTCATCTCCTTGGACAAGAGGAAGGAAGAAAGGGAACAGAGATGCTTCCCAAACTGCCAATACAATTTTGTTCTCTTTTCCATCTGCTACTGAATTTTCTTTAACATGTTTTTTTATACCATTCTCAGCATGTGAATAGGTCAGTGTCACTGTCCCTTGGTTGTCCATTGAGTGTAATTTTGAAACTGATTGCTGCAGAGAAGGGATTTGAGCTGATGCCATGTAAGTGTGTTAAAAAGGATGAATAGGAATGGAAGCCATGTTGTGTAGAATGGCTGCAGTTGTTTGACAGATCATGAAGGCCCAGCAAATTTACTTTTACGAGTCTTAAGGAATGTAGCAGGGAAGAGATCGATGTGACCATACACATACTTGTGAAAAGCCAGTAGAATTAATTTTCTTTATACAGAAAGTTCTCCTTTTTGTAAACTTCCAAAATAACCAGTCTATAAAACACATAAGTTCAGACACATAGTTTATAAATGGGCTTGGATAAGTGTACTCTTTGCTTGGTAAAAAACTGGTTGGATGGCCAGGCTCAAAGAGTTGTGGTGAATGGAGTGAAATCCAGTTGGTGGCTGGTCACAGGGCTCGTTGGGGCCAGTCCTCTTTAATAACTTTATCAGTGATCTGGACAAAGGGATTGAGCGCACCCTCCCTAAGTTTGAGGATGACACAAAGCTGGGTGCAGGTGTTGATCTGCTTGAGAGTAGGAAGGCTCTACAGAGGGATCTGGACAGGTTGGATCGATGGGCTGAGGCCAACTGTATGAGGTTTAACAAGGCCAAGTGCCAGGTCCCGCACTTGGGTCACAACAACCCAAGTGACAGGACAAGAGGGAATGGCCTCAAGTTGTGCCAGGGGAGGTTTAGATTGGATATTAAGAAAAAATTTCTTCACTGAAAGGGTTGTCAAGCATTGGAACAGTCTGCCCAGGGAAGTAGTTGAGTCCTCATCCCTAGAGGTATTTAAAAGATGCGTAGATGTGGTGCTTAAGGACCTGGTTTCATGTTGGACTTCACAGAGCTGGTTAAATGGTTGAACTTAATGATTTAAAAGGTCTTTTCCATCCTAAACAATTCTATGATTCTAAAATTACAATTTTCTGCACTTTTCCACAATGCAGTTCCTCTAGGGCTGATGGAAAGGAAGTTTTAGTTTTCTCACTTTCCTTCATAATACTGAGTGGGGATCACATGCCCAGATCAGGTGAGTGTGGGTCACAAGAGCAGCGATAGTGAGGTTCACCACAGATCTCCTGTCTGCTCTTCTGGTGTGCCTGAGGTCACCCGTGCAGGCACAGGTCCACAGATCTACTTCAACTAGTAGGGTCCTCTGGGTGTCACCTAGTCCAACTTCCAGCTCAAGCAGGGCAACTTCACAGATCATTGCTAATTAACAACACAATGAAACACAACAGAAACACCAGGGATGTGCATCTGCATTGGATGCGCAGCATCAAACAGAGAATTAAGAAGAATTGCCTAAGTACGTTCTCAGTTAACCACTACCTTAACTTTAAAGGCATATTTTAATGTGACACCGATTCATGATCAGCTTTCTCAGATAAATACAGCATACCCAGAAACCAACAACTGCAAACTGCTCAAACTTAGTAACAAACTGACCAAAGGGAACTCAATGCTTTAATCCAAACACAAGCAGCAGACAAAAATCCTGATACAGTTTTCAAACATAGCATAATCTTGGCTTTTACTTTATTTCAGGTGTTGCAGGGTTTTTTTTAGGAACTGTAATTTAACCTTGTCAACTCAACATGAGTTTCTGGGTCTTTTGTGGGGGAGGGCAGGCTCCTTCCAGATCAAAGCAGAGGTATATGAGGAGAGAACTGAGAGCAAGCATGTGCTCTCGCAGTCAGTGCCAGGCAGCTGAGGGTGACTGAATCTGCTCCTCATTTACTTCTGTACAGCTGGGGATCTCTAACAGTACTCTGCTTGCTCCGCTCATATTTCCTTTTTATAGGGGAGAGCCTTTCATCAGAAAGCTGGAACAAATTGCACCTTTGGTTAAGCTATCATGCACGCTAACCGTTGCTTCCTCTTTCCCGGCATCTGACATCAGAGCCATGCTGCTTGAGGAAGTCACAGTTACAGTGACTGTTTCTAACCGCTGCTCCCTTCTATTTTAGGCTGGCTGAGAACGATCCCATCCCTTTTACACTCTCCTTCTGGCTAAATACACTTATATCTGCAACCTGTCCACTCAGGAACATTGTTTGAGAAGACCAGAGGACAACAAGACATTTCCGTGCAGAACAAAAGAGCAGAAAGGGAAGTGTGGCTCTTTTTTTTGTATTATTATTTATTTTGTATCGATCTGAAATTCTTTAACAACAGCAGCACTTTGATTGATGCTAAGTCACAATGAAGTCACAGTAGACTTGGCGGTGTGATGAATGCTCCTTTAACCTTTAGAGATGGTTGGCCTCAGTCCCCCACTGCTACACACCCAGGGTTGTAATTTATACCTGTGGCAAAGTGGTTACCGAATCAGCATGGCAGCAGTTTATAGTGACTTGTGCAAATCACAACACAAGGAACAAGGCAGGGGGAAATCAGACCCAATGCCTTCTCCCACAAGGCATCAAAGAGAGGATCTTTTATAATTTACTACAATACTGCCTAAGTACTAACCTGAAGCGAGGCCCTGTCAGGCACCCTACAAACACAGAATAGCGGATGGCTGCTCGCTGCAGCCCGAGGGCTTGTCTACAGCGGGAAGCTACTGCTCATTAAGTGGAGGCTTGTGGAGGGAAAGCAGCCCTTTGTGCTCCAGGAGCTCTGTGCTCTCTGGCCCTGGAGATGTCAATCTCCAAAGCCCTCCAGCAGGGAAGTGGTCCATCACAGAGGTCCTCGAGTCATTTCATCCTCAAAGCAAATGCACCACAGTCACAATATAACCTCACCATGAAGAGTCCTGCCTTACTGAATGCTCTCTAAGGTCACCCGACAGCAGATCTAGCTGATCACATGCAGGCATGCCAGAGCTGGAGCAGGGGGAACTCAATCCATCATCTCTTTGCCGCTGAGGGTCAAAATGCTCCTTTCCTGAAAGAAGCATGCAGGGTTGAACAGAAATATGAGTCTTATACAGCAGGTGCTTTGAACACATGAGCTCCTGGGCCCTCACACAGAGATGGCTTTTCAGATGATTGAAGGCAGGTTTGCAAAGGTGTTCCATGAAATACGCATACACTAAATACAGTGATCACCCAGTTACAGGCTATAGGGAAAAGAATAGCTTCCAACAGAAGAAACACAATCCTCCAACTTCTTCCAGAGGTCCAAGGCACCTCCCAGAATTATCTTATTCCCTCTTCTCTAAATAGAGACATGCATTTGAAGCCAGTAAAATACAACAGTTCCTGATTTCATTAAGGCAGCCCAACCAAGTGTCCTAGGACAGGACAATTTGGGCTGGGAGTTGCAGCCTGTGACATAGGAGATGGCTTGTCTTCCTCTTTGTGAGAAAAGTAGAGTAAGCCAGAAAGCAAAGTCTGACGAAGGCCTACAAAATTAATACACAACTGTGCAGCCTCTTTTAAAAAGTCCTGCAATTCCTCCATGCGCACCTAACATACTAATTCTGAAAGTGCCCTAGAAGAACTGGGATTGGGCTTATTTGCAGTGTTGTGACAGGAAAGATGTAGTAAATCTCTGTATGGTATTGCCCCAGACGCCAGCAGCTACAAGACAGGGCAGGCTGTGTGTGAATTCAGGATTGCCTGTGCTTCATGCATTCCCTTGCAAAAGGCAGAGTATGTTAAAATGGTCAGTGCAGCATCATTTTGCACACACATACCCGCAGCAGCACAGAAAATATAGCAGACGGTGGATACACTGGGCGAACCAGCATAAAAAGTTCACCTCGCTCTGACACGTGATCAAATGGTCTTCACAGAGTAGACAAAATGCCGTTCTCCATCTAAGACCATGTCTAGTGCCACCCCACTCCCCTCCTCAGTCCTGCCAGCATTAACTTCACCAACAATATCACAGAGCTCTGCAAGACACACATCAACAACTACATCTCTGTCCCTCAAGTGTTGTGCCCTTGGTGGCCATGAAGCCTTCCCTGAGTCTCAGTGAACCCCAGTTCTTGGCTGAAGGCAGGACTCAGTAAAGAGATGGAGGGAACAGCTAACTTCAGCTTCCACAGGCACTCCCTACTTCTGAGATGCCTTCTTGTTTTCACAAGCACCCAAGGGATAAGTGCTGTTTATTTAGCAAAAGCTCTGGAATCAGTTAACTTAAACCAAACAGTAGTCTTGAGCAGGCTACTTGTTCACAGCCCCTGTTGAATAGCCTGATATGATGAAGCCTATGAGGTGTCTTGAGCAGAGCTTGTCCTGTGTGGTCCTTAGAAGTAATGGAGCATAAGTCTAGTGGTTAACCACTAGAAAGCAAAACCATACCCCTCATAAGCTTTCAATTCAAAACAGTAAATTAGCAAAGCCACAATAATTTCTTAAAAGCTTCTCTTTTTTTTAAAGCAAGCCTTTTCCACTGTTCTGTCTGATTTCTTTTAGGATCCCAAGGTGAGGATGGACTCCATCTCCTTCTGAAAGACTGGAGGGGAGAGTAGAGGATTTGGGTACAACCTAGAACAGCAACACGGAATGTCAGGAAGATTTTGCCTGGAAGGGGTCTCTGGAGGTCTCCACTTCCACCACCTACTCAAGGCAGGGCTAGCTTCAAGGAAGACCAAGTTGTCTTGCAAACTGTCAATGTTTCCATGGACAAAGACTTTGCGACATTTCAGATGGATCTGTTCCACTGTTTGACCAAGTCTCCTGGTGAAAGATTTCCTTCCTACAGTCAGAACTTCCCTTGCTGCATCTTGTGACCATTGCCTCTTGTCCTTTTGCTGAGCAACGTTGAGAGGAGCCTGGGTCTGCCTTCTCTGTAACCCTTCTTTAGATGATTAAGAACAGCAATCACATCTCTCCTTATCCTCTTCTTCTCTGGGCCAAATACACCCAGTTCTCTGGGCCCACTCCCTCTATGCTACACACTCCACACCCTCAGAACAGGAGCATATTACTCAGAATTAATGGTACAATTCCATCACTGCAGAGGTCAAAATGAATGACCTCAGGATGTCAACCTGTGTATTTTAATGATAAAATGCTGAAGTTTTAAAATAATTTGAGGACTTTTTCCTCATTCTATAAGGTTAAATGCTGCTATAAACCCACAATAAATTAACAATTCTATGGAGCTATATCTTATTACAAGTTGCATAAAATACAGCAGCAAATCATATCCTAGCAGGTGACCATCCCTCTGCTAGGTATTAAGCCAGTTACTTGGCCAGCTGAGCTACACTAAGCATCAGATAAAACCTGCAGACTGAATAGACCCAACTGGCACCTGCAGAATTAACACCTGCAATTTTGGTCAGCTAGCTAAACTAATTGAACTGAGCAGCACAAAGCTATTATATTACACTCCTCTTTTCACACATAACTTTTGACGTCCTTTGCAAGCGGTTGTGAGAAACTGCATATTTGATTTAGTTTGAAATTTGATCATTTTTGCAGGTGACTGCAGCTTTTTAATGCAAACGTGGAGATACTTCTTCATTCTCACTGCAGAACAGAGCGGGTTTGGCTTTTTTTGTTCTGCTTTAGGCCACTGCCATTGGATATTCAGCTACGAGCAGTTTGAATAGATAGATTTAATTTTTGCTACAGCCCCAGTTACAATAACAATCCTTACATCTCTTGTAATTACCACCCAGCATTTCACCCACAGCTATATTCAATCGCCCTCTCCTAACCTCCAACCCAACTAATGGAGCTGCTGCTTGATTAACAAACAAATAATCACCTAAGTGCCAGATACGGGCAGCTGCACCATGTGTGTGTCACTCGCGACCCATCTGCAGGACACAGCAAGGGCCAGATGCTTGTCTTGGAGCAAGCTGGGCAGCAGAGCGCTCGCCACAGAGGCTGGTGCCAACACGCACACGTGTGCACGTACATATCCAGGGAAATCAGAGCGAGGAAAGCACGGAAAACGTTGTGGAAAGGAAATATTTTTACCTGTTCTTCTCTCATGGCTAATTTGCTAGTGTTTCCACATAGCGTCAAGTTTGGTATAATCCCAGGAAGTAAAAAAATGAGCTGGTTGCTCAGACTGTGCTGTGAGAGCAGATTTGCGAAGTGGTCCTGACTGATCCGGGGTGTGTGTGTCATGAGTTTTATGGTTTCTGAATGCTACAAGATGGCAAGCCATTACAGCTAATAGAGTTTCACAAAATCATAGAATCACAGGATGGCCTAAGCTGGAAAGGACCTTAGAGATCATTTTAATCCAACCTCCCTGCCGTCAGGGACGCCCACTCTCGACTAGATCAGGCAACATATGGGGACCGAACGGGAATCGAATCCGCTACCTTAGCGTTGTTAGCGCTACGCTCAGCTGACTGAGCTAACCGGCCCCCTAAAAATATCCTGCTAAACCCAAATTTTACATTTGATTCACAAAGTGACTGTGCAGTTCAACAAAAGGTGGGCCTATAATTGTTGGCATTGTTCACACAAATATATTAAGATTTCGATACTGCACTCATCACCTAGAAAAGAAGTTAGAGATTCAATGCCAGCTTCAGCATTACACTAGAATGCTTCTGAAGTATATCTGAGAAGTCTCATATAATGACATAGTATTTTATTTTAAAATACACATTCAGGTGTGTGGTGATTATTCATCAAAGATATAAAACTCACTCAAATGCATTGGCTTTTCTAAGGCCCATGTTTTTTTTTTATTTTCTTGTTGAAAATGACATTAATCCTTTAGTGGAACTAGCATTTATATCAGACACTTAAATAAAACAAAGGAGAGACAGAACATTAGAAAGTAAAGATTTATTGGGCATCCTTCCAGTTGGAAAGAGATGGTGATTAGGCTAGAGGTAACCCACCTTTTTTAACTAAAAAAATAAAAAGCAAAACTCGAACTTGTGTCCAGTGTAGATGCACATTAACACCTTAATGACATATTTACCTTTTTTTTTTTTTAAGTGATAAATGCAGACACTAGCAAAGACACATTCAGACTGAGATAAAGATGTGTTAACATTTTCCCTTGTATGGGTGTAACTCTGAATGTCAGATTGGATGTTGCAAGCAGGTAAATGGATGGGAGTAGCAATACAAGAGCAGAAATGTTTTCCCCATCTTACTGCTGCATGATTACCGTGAGGAGAAGAGCCCTCTGTATCCGTTCCACTTATCTCTTCTGTCCTCATAAGGCTTAAATTCCCATTCATCTGTTTAGATTGTACTCCTTCAAAGCAACACATTGTCTTTTGTGTTTAGCAAAGATGACACAAAATCCCTTAAAAATCTCCTTCTATCTGAAATTGCCCACCAAACTAGAGAACTCCCTAGGTATGAGCCTATATGAGGAAATGCAAGAATCCTATGCAGAGCTCACACAAATATTTCCCTGTTAGGAGAACACCACTGTGCTACTGGCAATCTCTGCTTGTGCAAACAAAACTTGACAGCAAACACAGGTGAACATTCTGCAAGATCTAATCTTAGAAAATGTACTAAGCTTCTTGATCCACATGATAAGTAAGTGCTTTGTGGAGTAGATCTATGCTGCTGGATCAAAACTTCTTTGCTTCTACATTTTTCCAGCCATATCTTGGCATTGAATATTAATTTACTTATGTGGAATCAGCCATAATCACATTTGCCATAGGTGAGCTGTTAGCAAAACTGGAGGGTATGAATTGCTAGGAGGAAACTGAACTAAAAACACGTCTGCCTGTGCTATAACATGTAAGGGACAGAGGAGAGTGTGAACAGCACCCTGCCTTTCTGCTCTGCTGTGTACTGTTGCAGCACTGACTCCCTGAGCATTTGCGTGCATGTGTGTCGATAAATCACAAGCAATATTAGCCCACTCAGAACAGGGTAGGGTAGGGAGTGTCCACAATGCCATCTGTAGTGCGTGCCCACCAGTGCCAACTGGCACCTCTGGAGAGTTAATTTGTTACCTATGACCTGTTAGACATTACAAAAGGAACCCAAGCCTTTCCTTCATAAATTATCACTGTATGGAAGTCAAGTGATCTCCAGGAGAACCGTATTGATGGACGGGAAGTGCCAAAACTGTGTATTTCACCATTTGCACTTAAAAGGTCAGTATGAAAAGTGGTTGGAACAAGCCCTTCTTCTGAGCAAAACAGACTGAACTCAGTGCCTGAAGGTCTTAAATGCTGGCATCCAGCTACTGGATCGCAAGTTATATCATCTGCATCTACATGACGACTATACTTATAGAATCATAGAATCATAGACTGGCCTAGGCTGGAAGGGACCTTAGAGATCATCTAGTCCAACCTCCCTGTCATGGGCAGGGACGCCTCTCAGCTAGATCATGCTACTCAAGGCCTCATCCAACTTGGCCTTGAACACCTCCAGGGAGGGGGCAGCCACAACATCTCTGGGCAATTTATTCCAAAGTATTGCCGCCCTCGTGCTGAAGAATTTCTTCCTAAGGTCCAATCTAAATCTATTCTCCTTCAACTTAAACCCATTTCTCCTTGTCCTATCAGTGGACACTCTTGGAAGAAGTCCCTCCCCAGCCTTCCTGAAGGTTCCCTTCAGGTACTGGAAGGCAGCAATTAGGTCCCCCTGAAGTCTTCTCTTTTCAGGGTTGAACAATCCCAGCTCCCACAGCCTGTCCTCACAGCAGAGGTGCTCCAGCCCCTGGATCATACTTCCTTCCAAACTGTTCATAAAGGTATTGAGCAATGCTGAACCAAGAATAGCTCCTTGTGCAACTTAGGTTCAAAGTTTAGAGCACTCCTCTGCCAGCTCTTCTAAACCAGATTTCCAATCTGTAGTGCTCAAAGCTCACTGGCGGTCCACGTGCAACCTCAAAGGAGGAGCCACACATAATTAAAACTCTGTCCTGCTGCTTGCTTCTGGAGGTGATGAGAGACTGCTTGAGTAGCTAAGAACTTAGAGCCACACTTGGTCTCAGTCTCACACAGTGAAGAGAGATGCTACCATGTTGCTGCTGTCTAACAGCCTCTTCTCCTTCCACCACTTGACTGCTGTAGGACACACACACAGAAACTAAGGGCCAGCGCTTTTTCCTCTGAATACACCACCACAGTTGATTTCGATTTCACTGACAGCAATGGTGGCTCTGTAGCTGAATCGCACTCATCACTACAGAATCACACAGTTTAGGGACAGTAATGGAAAGTGGAGAAGTAGCATCAAAGTAAAACCAAAATGTACAGCGGAAACAGCTGAATGCGGTAGTAAAATCTCAAACCATTAATAGAAACTAATTCATGAATCCAGCTAATAGCCAATCAGAAGGCAGTGAAATTGGAGAAATACATAAAAGCAGAAAGATCAGCGAGGACAGAATCAGATGGTACAAGACAGAGGAGCAGGCATTCAAATACGAAATAGCACATAACAATAGAAAAAACAAGGAAAATAATGTTACCGTGACATAAAGGAACAGAAACAACCAACTATAACAGAAAAACCTAGGTAATAATATTCACAATGCCAAAAAAGGTCCAAGTCAATCCCAGAAAACTGTACATAACTTTTGGAAGTTGAATTGAAAGAGTGGTATTAACAAAGGCACACAGGGGAAGGGGGACAGGTGGAAAGAGACAACTAGCAAAAAAACAACTTTTCCAATCCTTTATGTTCTTTTTACCATCAAATCATTATTTTTCCCCTCACCTGTGTGTGCACACACTCTCTATTTCCTTCCTTGCTTCAGCCTACTGAATCCTGTCACTCGTCAGCTGTCTGGGGTCTCCTCGCAGTCTTTATTCCTTTTGTCCAGCCCAATTCCTAGCTGTGTGGCTACAAAAAATGTACTTACAAAGACCTAGTAAAAGGTAAAGTCCAGCAAACTCTAAAAGACATTTGAAGAGTCAGTGTACCTCAAGTAGTCACTGTGAAATTAAGAGCTGAAATCACAAATCTTTGCATTTCTTGAAGGGGATGCCCTAGCATTGCAGTTTCTTTGTTGGCTTTAGAGGTTGACTGAATATTTTTGTTGTTGTTAGAAAATGTTAATTAGTCAAATACAAACTTTGGGAGGAAGTAAGGCAGTATAGACAAGGAGACCTGCAGATTCTGGTCAAAACTAAGAAGAATGCCAGGATAGCTAGTAATTTGCTTTTGAAGGGAATTCACGTGGCATGTGAAAGAACCAGACACAAGTCCCAGCCCTGCCTGATTCACAACAAGAATATGAAGGAAGCCAAGTCAGTCTTTCTGTGGTTCAATGACTGTTAATACAAGGCAGAACAGACGCAACTGGAAAGCCTGAGAAAGTCCCACGCTCACTCCCTTGCAAAAGGCACTGTCTGGAGACAAGCGAGGCCACAACCTAGTTTCAGCTGAGCAGGCACTTGCAGCTACACTGAACCATCTCAGGTTTATGTTGAAATGCAGAGGGAGTATTTATAAAATCTCAGTGAGTTTGATGGCTATTCTGTACCTGTTTCCATGCTCCTCCTCTCTCACAGCCCTCAATCCTTATGACTCTGCTCTCTACCAAGAGTTCATAGAAGCAACGCATTGGCTGAAACAAGCTGGTTTTTGCTTAAATGAATCTGTCTTGGCTTTGTTTTCTTTACTTTTTGGGGAAGGACAGAAACTGTATACACCTTAATATGGAGGAAATTAAAGCAGATTAAATGCAAAGACCACAAATTAAATTTTTATAAAGTCATGCTCATTGCAGCTGTCTGATCTATGATAAAGGTTATTAAAAACAGTAACAGCAACTAAACCCAACCAAACCCAATAAAGGCACCCAAGGGCAAAACGCAAGAGAAAGTTTCAGGAGTCATGACACAGGTATCAAACGATTTTACAAGTGCGTAACAAAGAAAAGTTCAACAGAAGTGACTTCAAACTCCCTGAAGAAGTATGAGAGGAATCTGTAGACAGACAAGAAATATAGACTAATACTGGGCAACAGAACGAACTCTGCTCAGTGGCTACTGAGATCAGAAGGGCACTGTTTCAGGAAACATTTCCTGGAGGCAGAAAAAAATGACCATTCCTTTGTCAGGATACATGTAAAAGAAAAATGCAGCATCATTAAAAACATTCCTAGAGATTTCTGCTCTTTCCTTGGCTCAGAGGACTATCTCATCTTGATACTTCTTGGCTTTGCATCTGTGCCATCATACTGGTTACAGATAATTACAGATAATGTTTATCATAGAATCATAGAAAAGTTGCTTGAAAGGGACCTGTGGAGATCATTTAGTCCATTCTCCTGCTTGATACCATGGCTATCACCCACACTGGCTTCCATGAGCTGTAGCTTGTCTGGCCAAGCCTTGGAAATTTCCCAGGATGAGGACTGCACTCCCTTCTACAGCCTCCTCTTCTCCAGACTAATCTCTCAACCTCTGTTGGTGTTCTTGGTCCTTTACTATCCTGGCAGCCCTCTGCCGGATCTCCTCCAGCTTCTTTACAGCCTCTTTTGAACTGGGGGGAGGACGGAGAGCTAGTATAGGATGCATGATTCCAGGTATGGCCTCACTGGTGCCAAGTAAGGGTGGATGAGAACAACAACTTTATTCAGTCTGCTAGATATGCTCCTTCTAGTCCAGTGTGTGGTTTACTTTACAATGACTTTTAGCTCAACCAAACATGGTTTAACCAGTCCACCGTAACCATGAGGTCCTTTCCAGTCCAGCTGCTGCTTAGCTAATTACTACTTTGTACCAATGCTGGAGTTATTCCGCCCTGGATGCAGAGATTTGCATTTCTTCTGGCTTAATCTCATGAAATTTCTGTTGTCCCAGCCTTAAACTTCCTGAAGATTCCTCCGGACTAAAGCTCTGCCATTCTATGTGTCAATCACTCCCCCCCACTTAACACAGTCTGTAAATTTGCTAACGGTGCCATCTGCCTCCTCATACAGGCCACTGCCTTCCTGTCTTTGCTGTGCTTGAAAATGAATTTCAGGAAGATGTTCTTTTTCAGTGACTGGGGTGGCAGTAACTGTCATATTGTTCCCTGCATTCTCCTTTTTGCCTTTAAGAAAGCCAGGCCTTTTAGCCTTTTTCCAGGCTTCATGGACTTCAGCAGATCACCCTGATTTTTCACAGAAGGCAGACAGCAGGTAACTCTTCCAGTCCCATCAGATGAATCTCATCAAGCCCTATGGATCTGAATACATCTAGTTGTAGCTGTCCTTCCCTGGAGACTATCTTCCATAACAAATAGTGCTGGTACATATAAAGCTGGGAGTAGGCTCCGTCTGATGCAAAAAACACATTAGGGACCCTGTTTTGTAATGCTTGTCACTCTGTTGTTTTCCTCCTGCACACTTCTTGAACTTCTTTTGTAATCAGTGTTCCTGTAGAACCCCTTTTTGCTACCCTTAATGCTCTCTCCTCATCTCCAGCCAGGTCTTAACCTTACTCATTTTTGTCAAAAAGTGCTCAAACAATACCTTTGTACTCTTCCTTTGTTGTACATTAATCTTTTCCATTCTTGCACGCTATTTGGATGCATTACTGGCTCACCATGCCACTCCATGTTTGGTCAGGAGAGCTTTCTGCTGAAAGCCCATGCTGCACAATGAGGCAGATTGTTCCTCCCCTCTCAGTAAGTCGTTTTTGTGGATTTTTTTTGTTTTGCCTGTTTGTTTGTTGGTGGTTGTGGGTTTTTTTAATCAGTCAGCCCTCCTGTGCCCCTTTGCCCCTTAGCAGCTTTCCTAGGAACTTTGCATACAAATTCCTAAAGCCTAACTCTGCTTTGAAAAGTCCAGGGTTCTAGCTGCTGTTTTTATTCCCATCCCTCCTCTGTAACTTGAACCCAATCATCTCACTGGTTGCTGCAGCTCAAGTTGTCATTTCTGTTATAATTTCTGCCAGTTCTTCCCACTTTGCAAGAAGCATGTCAAGTCCAGCCCCTCTACTATTTGCATAATAAACTGTCAGCAGCAATTTATAGTCTAGGGACTTCTTGGGTTGTTTATATGGTGCAAGCCTAGCCATACTTTTCCAGATAGCTGAAATCTCCCAGGAACACAAAAGCCTGCAATCAAGAGACGTCTGTCATCCTTTGTAGAAAGCCTCACCCTCTACATCTTGCTCAGAGGGTTGTGGTCAGAGTCCACCACAGCATCTTCAGCACCACTCTGCCCTTAGACCTTGACTTTTGACAGATACATCCTTGGATTTCTACTGGAGCTCTTTAAAGCCAAGGAGCACCTTTATAAAGAACACAGTAAACCTGCTGATCTTCCCTCAACAGCCTGTGCTCAATCATGAGAGCATTTCAGTCGGGATCTAACACATAGTTTATATGTTTCAGAAGACCTCCCACCAAAACCCTTCATATCATGCATTTTGTGTAAGAGTGTTACACAAAATATTTCTGTTCTGTTTTCACTTTTTTCTCCATCTCTTCTACATCACCTCTTCCTATCATCCTATTAACTAGCATTTCAGCTCTTTAGGGCTAAGTTTTTATTCTACATTTGTATTTCACACACCTGAGTTCACTGGCCTTAGTGTAACAATCGCCTTTTATGAAAGTGAAACATAAGCAGGGTGAGTGTTGGGGTGAGAAAAGAGGAGTAATGAGTTCCTGGTACTCATCATTTACAATTCATCAAACTCAAAGACAGACACATCTTAAGATTCTCAAAACGATTTAGGAGGATTTACAAATGTAAGCAAAACCTTATTATCTAGTTATTGTCATTCATTAGGAACAGGAAAACCAGTTAATTTTGAAACCAAATGAATGGGAGGTAGACCTGTAGGTGATCAAGAAGAGTGAATAGACTGTTAATAATACTACTTTTACTTGAAAATTCATTTCAAAATTATGTGCAATAATTATGCCACTGTTGTTCAGAAGCCAAAAATTAATTAAATAATATCCTTTACTTACGCTGATCACATTCTACAACCCTTTCTATGAGATCTAAGAGGACAAAGCCAGCTCAAGACAACAGAGTACACTAGTAGTTATTCATAAATAGCAATTAATGTCCTCTAAAGAATATTCAAAGGAATTAACAACGCTGTGGTCCCCACAAGGAGAAAGCAGATGCTGCATACTGACTTCTCCCTGCCCTGTGCCACTTGCTAAGTGAGCTTCTCAAGTTATAGGAAGTCATACACTCTAAGTATGCTCCCCACAAGGCTTGCAGGGTTCACAAAGTGACGGCTCTTCTTAAACTGTCTTCTCCTTCCTCCCATATTCATCTTTGCCTTCTACTCCAAGTCCAAGGCACTTACTAGCTTCAAAGGAAGCTCTTATTAAGCCACTAAGGACCTGCCATGCCCAGAAAGAGCCTGTCACTACAAACTGCCTGAATTACCAGATGGTGTATGCAACTCCTGACTGAACATGTGTTCTCCAGCCACTCTACTCACATATAATAGTGCCTGCTTACACCACCAGCTGGCTGCTGTGCCAGATTCAGGTGGTCAGGAAGGAATCATCCCTATCTAGCTGAATCACCACATCTTGGGTCATAATTTTTATGAAAGGCATTTCTCAGACTCAGTAAGCAGTGAAACAATACCGAGATTTTAATTCACTTCTTATAAGCTTCCACTGTAAGTATGGCACAGTCCAGATTTTACAGGTGGGGAACCAGAGGCCCCAATATGTGATTTATTGATCTGGCAAACAAAAAAGTCATATGCCATACAGGTTCTGCTGCCACCATCCAGCACTTTAGCTAGAAGGTTTGCTCTCTAGTCTAATCTCAATGATCAGCACCAACGTGAGTCAAGTTTCCCACGCTGTCACTGATTCCTCACCTGTGTGGTGCTGCTAAACATGGGTCTGAAAGGGGATTTTAGACATCAGCCTGCCCCAATTACTCACATGGTTATGCAGAGGCAGATACAGTAATTAGACCTATGACACACCTCAGGGTTTAAATATTGCTCCACCCTCCTTACATGCAGGATTTCAAGAACGAATTTTTTGAAGGTGCAGCACAACTGTGGCACAATGTGATTTGAAGTATTTTCAGGCCTTGGGAGTGATTTTTATTTACTTATTTGGGTTTTTTAAGTCCTTAAAGAGTAGAGCTTCTTTTTGGCAAGCACATGTAAAAGCCGGAAAGCAACAGACAGTGCCAGCCTGTCTCTCAGAGAGAGACAAAATCTTTAAGATATTATTTCCGCTCCTTTTGAGGCTACAGCCTGTGGTTTCATCTTATGTACCTTTGTGGCAACCTATTCAAATAAGCCCACTGAGAGTCTCGTATGTTAAAAGGTATGTGAAGGAAAGAGGAATTTCCAGTGGAAAATGTGATTGAATGGAGAGACGTTCACTTGGACATTCTCTTACCCGAGCACAGCAAACGACTAGAGGTATCTGCCAGTCCTTTTTTTCCATGCCATGAGGCACTCGCTCTTTACTGCTTACATCAATTAGAACTCATAATGCAATTACTGGGCACATCAAAGCATCACGCCTCCCTTCAGAAAGGTTCACAAGCCTGCCCACTCACATTGTGGTCTGCAAGTAACTAAGAATCCCCCAGCACTCGGTGATGTGTTTCACACCTCAGCTCTGGGCTCTGAGCAATGTTTTTAGGCTCTTCCATCCCTGACAATTACAGACATCATTGCTCAGGAACCCTCAGGCTTAGCCAAACATTCTCTTTTTTCATATTTCATGTTAGTAAGAACTACTTTTAGAATACAAGGCTCACAATTTAGTATACAGCTAAGAACCCATTTATTAACTGAATATTTCAAAACTCTGGTAATAGTACAAGACAGTGTAAGTACATATGAGTTTACAGCCTTTGAAATCAATTGCTCTCAAAATTTGCATGTGGGGTTTTCAGCATCTCAGGGAACTCGTATGCGCATGTAATATTTATCAGAATCACAAGGATTTTTGTGTGCATCAAGCTCTTTATCAGCTATAGCTACTAATTATACTGATCACTGATTTGTCAACATGCCTGGGTAGGTTTTTTTGAAAATAGGAATTATCTCTAAAGCTGATGCTTAAGGGAAATGTCAGGGGAGACAGGGTCAATTTGAAAAGGGCAAAGGGAATGGAAATGTTATGGCTTGGGTTTGGGGTATTTTGGATTTTTTTTCAGACCAGTGTCATACCATTGCTCTTCATCACAAATAACCCTTTCTGTTTTAGTGACAATAACTACAAGTGCATTGATTCTATGATGGGAGTGGTCTGACTTAGAAACAAGAAATTCTCTAACAGATATAATCATGTTGCGCCCAAAATCTCCAAAGCAAAGCTAGTTGCAGACCCCCAAAAGATCTACCTGAACAGAAGTTAGTAAACCAAATACTCTTGCTGATCAAAGCCTGCTTTTCTGCACCACAGTCTCACCTGGTCTCACCCCAGCTGTACAACCCTGTCCCCCCTGGCATTAGCTGTCCTGTTCCTCTGCTTTACTGGTGATCCAACAGGGTTCACTTCTGTACATGGTCAGTTTTCTGATCTGCTCATTATGTAGAGGTGCCAGAGACACCACAAGAGAAGTGACAGGAATGTAGCTGGGGAGAGATATTCAGCAGTGGTCCCAACTTAAATGTTGTCCATCTGCAGTCTAAGACTTCACAGCTTGTGAAATTATCGAGGAAAGTGCGGTGAAGGGATATAAGTGAGAGGTCTTCAGTGTTCAAAAGGCCTTTACAGGTCTTGTCTTTGGGGCTTGGGGCACCTCTGCCACCACCTTCATGCAGAGCAGGGCAATCCTAAGCACAGAGGATGCAGGGCCCTTGGGCAGCCACTTGATAAATGACCACAACCCTGACGTCTGCTCCGAATATGAGCTGCAGAGAGCGACATCAATGCAGCTGCTGACACCAATGAGGGGATGGAGACAGGAGGTTTCAATCCAAACAGGCAAAATGAGAATGGCAAAGAGCAATGGAGGATTATACTGGCATCTGGCCAAACGAATCTGAAGTGATCTACACAACCCTTCCATAGCAAGCAGAGGAAACTGCCAAAGGCCACCATCTTCTTTGGGATGGTTTCTGCAATGCTCAAAATAGCTGAATGGTTCCAGAAACCACGAGCACAACTCTCCGGGCTGTTCTGGATCTCAGTAGAGAGGCCACCACAAAGAGCTGCTTGTGGAGCTCATCACAATAGTGTGACAGAGGGTTTTCATGGTTGGTTATTTTTGTGTTTTTTAAAGGTCAAACCAGATGAAAACTGACAAAAATGAATTTGTGTCAAAACGAAGACAAATGCAGTCCTTTGCCCACCTTAGTATGTAATTGTAGTTCTTCCCATGTCCTAGCACAGACACATCTGAACTGGAAACAAGGGTTATCTTAATAAATGGTGTTAAACTGCATGTTTTTCATTGAACTGGAGGGGACGGAAGCAAGGAGCAGAAAGCTGAGACACCTGTTACATGCCTTCTTCAAAAGAAACTATATAATACTAATTGTAGGCTGTCATAAAAAGCTTTATAATGACTCAAAGGCATTGGGTCAATATGTTAACAATTTGGCTCATATACCTAGTGGAAAATAAGGAGAAAAGAACTTCAAGGTATGTTTGTTACCTGGAAACTAAAAACTTCAGCTGTATAGTTTGATGAGTGACTTTATGCTTGAAATTCCTTTATAGCTACAGAAAGAGCAAAAAAAACCATCAGCACTGCAGACCTAATACTGAAATAGTAACAGTGAAGGAACAAAAGAAAGATTTGGAGAGGTTTCCCAGGAACGGAGGAATTATGCCTATGTACCCAGAGGAGTATTTTTTCTTCCCTGCATTCTCAAGACAAAACTGCAGTTCTAGTCTCTCTAAAAAGACTATCTTTGATTTTCAGGTGATGTCTGCTTCACTCACTGGGTGAAGCGTGAGGAAGGACAGCGTCTGGGGAGAAATGAAGCCAAGAGCATTTATTGGAAGGTATTAACTGTATCAGAAAGAGTACTTCAGACTCCGATTTAATTGAAATCAGGAATGTAGCTGGAGAAAAGAAACATTGCCAGCGTACTCTGGAGAGCAGTGCTGAAATATGTGCTACATTGACCACTGACGATCCATAGAGAGCTGGCAGGTCACACTGTGCTGGCTCTTCTCCTTGTTTCCAGCTGCTAAATTGCATTAAAGTCAGCTTAAAATTCATTAAACGCCTTCCTATTATTACTTTTCCACATAAGCAGTTGGTATAGCTGCTGCAGAGACATTGTGTGACAGTGACAGTGAAGGGAGAGGCCTGAGTAAATATGAATGGGAAAGGAGGGGTGATTTTGACCAGGAAAACGCTTGGGACTCTTTGCTTCAGAATTTAACTGCTCTTCAGAAGATGAAAGCAGCTACACAGTGGACTGTGAATTCAGATGCTTAAATGCTCCAGAGATACCTTAACATTGATTGTGGAGGTCATGTTTTGTTTTGCGGTTTTGTATAAATTCTGAACCAGAGTCACCAGTCTGTGAGATTGTCATTGCAACGATGCTGACCTGGTGTCACTGATAATTACAGGTAATTTCAAATGCTGTCATTAATTTGCCTTTTTCAATCACTCAGCAAAGCCTTACAGGCTTTGTCCTGTATATAATAGTGTTGAAGGTAATAAGATTTCTTTCATTAGGGATTTAAGGAATTTGATTTAACTCAAATTTTTTTAGAGGCTTCACAGTATTTCTTGCTGGTTTTTGAAATAAAAAAATTTAACAATTTTCACCAAGTTCAGTAGGAAGATACTCCAGACCAGGATACAGAGGACTGAAATTCAGGTGTTACCAGAAATATACTGTTACTCTGTTCAGAAAGGAAGATCTTTAGAGGTGAAAGGGGAGGGGAAAGCTAGGGTCCTTGCCTCCACCCCTAGATAAGCCTTTTTGTTTATATGTTCATTTTTTATAAAAGATCAAAAATTTAAAGATTCTCTGCTTGAATTCTAGCCTTTAATGCCAACAACAAAGAATAAAGTGGCACGAAATAACTGCAGCTTTGCCAACAGGGCTGAAATGACAGCTCAAAGTCCAGTATTAAACAGTATTTTGAATTCAAACAGCAGTAACAGTGCTGTTCATCCATTATGTACATTATGTACATTATCTTATGTCCACAAGAAAAACATATTAAAGGGCCTTTTAGCCTGACTGAAAGAGCAAACCCATCATTTTTTCTGGGAGAGCAAAGTAAGAATCTACTGGAGAAAGAAACTTTTTTTAAATTTAAAACAGAAGATATAAACCCTTTTTAGTGACTCATATGACTTAGAGATGTAGAGACTATTTAAAATAGTATTTGCAATTTCTGCAGGGAAGACTTTCAGAATAGCATCACTAAAAATACCCCAATGCCTTTAAAGATTTACTGTCCATGCCTAGAACTCTTGAGAAAAGTAGAGTATTAAAATAACATAGGTCCCATCAGAATGCCATCCCTCTGCACATCTTACCACCGGAATGTACACATGAGATGCAGAGACCCCACCTGCACGCTATGCAGTTCCTCTGCGTGTGCAACTCCTGCTTGTGTCACATGTAACCCAAGCTACAGGATGATGCTTCTAGCACACAGTAGTCACGTGTACTGTTGACCCATTCTGATCTTCACTGAATATTCAGAGCTGAATTTGGCTTGTTTGACAACTCAGGTATATAGCAGAAGCGCAACAGAGCGCTGGAACAGGCTGCCCAGGGAGGTTGTGGAGTCTCCTTCTCTGGAGACATTCCAAAGCCACCGGGGCCGGTTCCTGTGGGTGATCCTGCTCTGTCAGGGGGGGTTGGACTAGGTGCACTTTCGAGGTCCCTTCCAACCCCTAATGTTCTGTGATTTGGTGAAATTTCTCATGACTGTGGGCTTCCTATATCATAGGACTATAGTAAGAGCAACTGAAACAGCTGTTGCAAAAGTGCAGAAGGACAACACAAGACGGATGAGAGTCTTCTGAACCTAAGGGGCTTCTAAGGAATTCAGTTTATTCTGCAGGTTTTCTCGGTGGAATATCTGCTCTTGTGGAGGGAAGAGCTGCAGAGCCACCGGCTCTCTTTGGGAGAACTAATTTGATATTCCTAGGTGGAGCTGTTCTGCCCCCGCATGGCAGGTCACTAGCAGAGCACGGAACCAGACCTCTGCTTCAGACAAACCCATCACCTCGTTGCAAAGCACGCAGACGATTTTATGCCACGTGGAACGGACCTGTGTTGGTATTCATAGAATCATAGTCAGAGCACCGTAGTCTGTTACGACTGCACATGCCAGAAAATTGCAGGGGCAAGGCAGCTGAAAGGAGTCTATAAAAATTAACGGCTAGCATAAACATCAAACAAAGAATCATCCAAAGTGAAGGTGAACAGAAGTTAAAGTTTTGACTTCTTACAGGTTTATGACAGGTTCTCATCTGGAGTACTGTTCTAAAAAGACAAGGAATTGAAGGCAGGTTTTAGGATGCAAACTTGACTTCTGGAAGCAGAGGCCAAAACTGCTTATAAGGTGCACTTGGGAAGGAGGTCCTGATGAAGCTAACTGTTCCACAGATAGAAAGAGTGAGATACAGAGCCAGATGTTGCAAATAAATGAAGCAGAAATTTCTGTGGAGGAACCCACACAGGCTTTGAGTAGAAGAAGATAACTATGCCAGTAGAGAGAATTAACACACAGAGCATGGGAAGCTCAGAGGAGCGCAGTGAAACGTTCCCATCAGATGAAACAGTCCTTCTCATTGCCCCCCACCCCGGCTGAGCCGAGGCAACACCATCAGTCACTGAGAACTAAACAGGGGCTTGGCTGCATTCAGCTGACTCCTATGAGAGTGGGAAGAAGATCGTGACTGTTTCCCAACTACATTCAAACAAATGTATAGAACTTTTACGTGGGCAGGGGCATCTGGTTTTCATGCCATATGCTACTCCTTTTGGAGTATAAGTAGACAGCTGAGTAAATGCAAGGGGATGTTTATATGATGAGCATGAAACAGTCTGAAATGACACCAGAAGCCAGTAGTAATAAATAAATTTTGCTCTCCATCATGGGGCTCAAATTCTCTTGGTAAATGTTACATTAATCCGCTTGGTCTTAAATGAGATAGCACTTGGACATGAGTGGGGAGAAAACAGCTATTTTTCAAGATTTGCCTGGAGTACACTTGTTACTTCCCAAACATCCAAAATGTCACAAACAAAACAAACAGAGAAACAAAATCAGAGTAAAACACAGCAAAACCTCACAAAATGTCATCACATTGCAGTCGATGTTCTCTCTCTGCAGTGCTTATCACCAAAGACGCCATACTCATTGATGCTATATTCACGGGCAAGGTGGCTTCTTGCCATTCACTATAGGGAAGCTGTGACCAAACAGACAAACACTATTCCTAAAAAAAAAAAAAAAACCACAACAAAAAAAACCCCACCCAAACAAAATAAAACAAACAACCCCCCCCAAAAGAATAAATACTGTACACTATGCAGAAGTGCAGAATTTAAGAGGGCATCACACACTTCATTAACCCCCAGTGCTTGCTGGCTTGAAAAGGCTTCTATGAAAACCCTTCTTACAGGTAACACAATAAGGAACAGCACAGTACACAAAAGGATAAAGAAGAAACAATTTCACTGTGTCTGGTGACTAACATTATTAATTGCAGGCTGGAAGGAACGATGGTCAAAAATAGGCTACTGAAGACAAAGGGAAAGCATCTGCCAAAAAGAGGTTGTATATCCCAGACTGAAACCTCTGTGCATTGGTGTGTATATACATATATTATTTGCTACCAGTTTCTGCTGTTTTCAGTGAATTTCATACTAATCTCCTGTAAAATGAAAGAATTGCTAAAAAAATTAATGTTTTCCTGGACAGAGGTCGAAGAAAGAGCTTGAGGTGTATTGGTGCACATCCAAACTAGTTCTTATTCATCGTCAAGAGTACAAATAGCGCCAAATAACAGTGCCATTACAGGAGAGGGCACACATACAACTAGCATGATGAATTTTCCTGACATGGAATCTTTGAAGTCATCCAGCAGAGAAAGACTGAAAAGCTGCCAAACATGATGCAAGCATAAAGGCAGGATGCAGTGCAACCGTGCAGAGAAAGTGGTACAAGGGTCTGTTTCTAGCCAGGGGAAATGTCTGTGATTAATCAGTAGTTGCTGGACATCTGCCATTCCAAGCTATGCTGACAACTTTCAGTCAGACCTAAAGTCTAACTCTGAATTCCAGAGTTCCCAGAGAGAAACATGTCAATATTGATGCCCAATGGGCTTAGGAAGTACACTTAAATACATGACATATCATGTAGGCACATATATACATGTGTATTTCTGTGAACACACATCCACGTATTTAGGAGTACAAATGCAAAGCCACCAATATATATTTAAGTGATTATACATGGATGTAGTTATATGGTGGTTTTATATTTGCATCTGTAACTACAGATAAAAGTTTGGCACAGTATAAAAATACTGATATATATTGGAGGTTTCTTTCTATATCCAGAAGAAATAGGAAGTACGTACATGAGAGAAAGCTGTACATAAAGATCTGGCAGCCTGACACAGTGAGTAGGCCTGTGCTCTCACTGAAGGCTGGGGCTGCATTAATGTTAAGTTTCCTTTCAACCATGACAGGCAAGGAGGAGGGAGGTCTGAAAGCACCATCTGCTTTTCCAGATTGCTGTTAATCTGCCAATAATTCATATTGGATATAAAGAATTAATGCTATGGGAGAATGTTAAAAATATACAAAGCCTTCATCTTCTGCATATGGAGCAAAGACCAGCAAAGAACAGGCAGCAGGTTGTTCTCATGAGCGAGGAGGGTAGAGAACCTTGAGAAAGTTGTCTTGTGGGTAAAAGAGAGTGAAAACTCACACAGATGTTGAAGAGGAAGGGGATACTCCTCCGACAATCAAAGAAATAAACCTGGAAGTCAACAAAAAATGCTTTGCAAAGAAAATTTTCAGGTTAGACAAGCCACACTGGAGAAACGGGGCCCAGGCATGCATAGGATGAATGAAATCCTGGCTTCAGGGAACGTGAAGACGCTTTGTGAGCCTGTGATGCCTCCTCCCGGAACACACATTGGCAACAGCCTCGAGCAAAAGGTCACACAAATAGAGCCTGAAGACACTTGGAATGGGTGGCAGCATGGCACCAGTGAGAAAGCAAAGCGTGGGGTGATACATCCGAGGTGAAACACTAATCCCCTAACAGTTGATTGTGTTTTTTTGAATTGACCAGAAAAGGTCAACATATGGTGTGCTGGGAAAACTGCCAGTAGAAGTATTCCTATTTTTTTTTTTAATTTTTTAATATAAATTTCAACCTTTTCCTTATTTATGCAGCTCTATTGGAGAAAGGACTGCTGGTTACTACAAGGGGTGATCTCTACTTTTTACAGTGCATGTGAAGATCTAGGTTGAGTAGGAGTAGAGCAAGTGACAATTCACTATAGTAGGACTGCCTCGCTTCATACCTGGCATTCCAGCATGACAGGGGCATGGGAACCTCTGTATCCATCCAAGTAAACTGAACAGGGTGTGGGCACAGGCCTGAGCAGTGACAAGTAATCAGCCTTACCACAAAAGTGTTAGCACAGTTTCTAGCACAGCTTTAAAAAATTTGCCAGATCCAACACTCGAATCCAAGCAATAAAAACAACTACAAAGAGGCTATTGCAGAGGCAAACATGGTTATTTTGGATCCATCCTTCTACCCCTCCCCAACCAAGGTGGCAGAGGAGCTTTACAGAGATGAACAAATAGCCTTTCATAGCTATTACCTTTGCATACCTACAAAGGTCTCTGGTGTCCTGTGTAGTGTGAAATTGTTTTAAAACAACAACATTTAAGTTTCACACTAGAAATGAAAGGACTTAACTACTCTGACACTAGGAAAAGAAAATCACCCGCCTTTCTGAGGACAGAAAGCTGGTGCTGCAACATAAGTGATCTGGCAGTTCTTGCATAAACAGGAAGGGAAGAATTCCACAAATCTGATGACATGTGGTCTTTATTTTCAGAGTTGTTGATTGACGAGTGACTGTGAAGGGGTGCTGTGTATGGGGAGCTCTGCTGATGGGCCTCATGATCCAAAGCTGGAAGGAGCTCTAGACTGCTATCATTACCACCTGATGACAATTTTCTGGCTCTGGGGGGTATTTTTTCTGTCAGACATACTGGATTCTAAGTGCCATCTCTGCTTCATTTCATATGTCTTTTTTTTCCTCTTAGGTTGTGGGGTTGTTTTTTTTCCTTCTCCTCTGAGTTTTCTTACAGTATAAAATGTGTGAATGGGCATGGGATGCAGCCTGAAATCATGAATGTGGTGTCTCTGTTTCACTTTACTATTACAATCCTAGCTTTATACACAATAAAAACTACCAGTAAAGCAACCTGTTTTATTCTCCTGTCTGGTAAGCTCAAGCTGCAGGTTGAGAACTCCTCGAAAGTTCAGTTTCTGTGATAAGACTACAAAAGCAGCAGGAGCCAAATGCTAATGTCACAACACCTTAAGATCCTCCATTACTAAAAGCACAGAAAAATTACTCACTTTCCAGAAGCAGGACAGGGTTAGTAAATACTAACATTTTTTGAACCAAATAACTTTGCTGGAATTAAAAAAAAAACAACCAAAACAGGTAAGATTTTGTATATAGAAGCCCTTTAGGGGGTTCTCTACCACAAGGTAGTCATGGTTTAAAGCTTCAGCATTGTAGATACTAGCCTTAATTTCCACAGATGCACACTGAATTTTAAGAAGAAAAACTCAGCACATTAAGTAATGTTCAGTTTACCCGTGACCTGCGAAGCACAAATTTCAGAAATTACACTTCTGGCTATATAAAATGCACTTATTTTCCATGTATCCAAAGTATATGTTGTTTAACTCGGTGGTTTGTTTTATGAGAAGAAAATGAAAGACATCACTTGTATAGCTGCTTAATGTTTTATTCCTGGCTGGGTATTTGGACTAGGAAAACAACAGCTTTCCTTTTGGCTGTTAGTGTTTAATTATTCCATGTTAACAGCCAAGAAGTAAGCTGTTAGCCTCCTCCTATTCTTCACAGCTTTTCTTTCCCTCGTGGGTCTAAATCTGTCCTTCACACATATGAAGAGCAATTTGGATTTAGGGATTGCATTTTGGCCTCACGGGAAACAGCCTATGGCTTATGATATTTCTTTTTAATATCGGCATGGTTTGTTCTCCAGTCTTTTAAAACAACACAGTAGCAGCTTGATTTCCTCTGTCTTTGATGCTGTCCTTTAAACACCATCACAGACGCTTCTACTTCACAGACCTGCTGCGAAGCTAAGCTCTCTTGGTACAACTTCTGAAATGTAACAACTATCTTACCCATATCACTGTACTCACTGCTAGACAAAGTGAAGAAGCTCTAAACATGGTAGTTTTCCTCCTGCTTCTTGAGAAGCCTCAACAGCACAAGATTTCAAAAGATCTAACTAGACTGACTGGAGAAGCATTTAAAGGTTTTCTTGAAAGATAGTAGAACCTTGTATCAGAGGATGACTGCTTGAATCATCCCCAAACAGCATCTCATAAAACAAACCACATACTCACTGTATTTGGGTCAAGAACATGAAGGCCAAATCCATTAGTGTTATGTAGTTGTAAAGACTCAAAAAAGGCATACAGCTTGCCTCTCTAGGATAAAAGCAACTCATGACATCATCACACACCTTCCTTGAACAGACCTTTCCCTACTACCCTCTTCTGAAAAAAAATCTCTGGGAACAGATGCATCTGCTCCAGCTAAGCATCACAAAACGTGGGTACATACCCCAACGTGACACATCATCCCAAGACACTTCTGCTGTATCAGTCCAGGGATACACAGCCATTTGTGACCACCTCCTAATCTCTGCTACCAAATCACTGCATTCAGGTTACATTATAGATCGCTTGAAGTCCCACGAGTCCAATATGCTTGAACTGTTAAGGGCAAAAGGAACACACTATACATACAAAGCCATGAACTTACTGTGAGTCGAGCTGAAGTCTTAACAGTCTAATGAAAGAATTACCCATTCAGTTACAACGATGCTAACACTTCAGAATTCAAGTTACACTCAGTTCAAATTGTATATACACAAACATTTCCTATCTACCCATTTTTTTCGGCAGTATGTCTCCCTTTTCACTGCCCCTCTGGGTCTTGATGATAGCTTCAGTGCAGGGAGAGGGGCACAGTGAGCTATCAGTATTCAAGTCTTTCACCAGCAGGGTGTCGATAGTTTCTTCCTCTTCAACTTAGGATCTGCTCAGCGTCGTTTTCACATGTTTTCTAACACATTCCGCACCTTGGTCTTCCTTCACTCATCTCCAGCTCTATGTTACACATGTACATCATGCATATGGTGTGTATTATATATGCCGGATACTTAATATTTGTCCTCTTTGTTATCTGTAACTGGTTTGACCCAGCTCTAAAGGTTGCCTTCCTTCCATCACTAGTAAGTCACCTCTGAGACCTGTTCATAGCCCTGATGTCTCTGGTATCATCCTGTCCCCATACTCCTGTGCTGGTTTTGGCTGGAGTGGAGTTAGTATGGAGCTTTGTTTTGGATTTGTGCTGACAATAGTGTTGGTAACACAGAGATGATGCTTTAGTTAGTGCTGAGCAATGCTCACACAGAGTCAAGGCCTTTTCTACTTCCCACCTCCCCAGACAGCAGGCTGGGGGTGGACAAGAAGTTGGGAAGGGACACTTTCAGATAGAGATGTCTTCAGTTCAGGAGTGGACCTCTTCAAGATCAGATATTCAATTCAGACCAGATTACAAAGGACTAGATTTCACTACTCATCTGTCAGTCTCTATGACAAATATCTGAATTACAAATTTGCCATCATACAAGAAACAACCCAGCATTTTTATTCATTGCAAAAGAAGAGTAAAATTGAAGATTTCATGGCTATGAAGAGCACGGTAACACTCTCTTTGGTCCAAACTAAAGCTTACTTCTCACCAAAATGAAGCAATTGTACTCCTGAAAGGTGCTCACTGCTCTCTGTCTAGTTCAAAATACATCCTGAGGACAGTAAACATAATCCTCAGTTTCTGCCTGGATATCCAAACACAAGTGCAGATTTAAACTGACACCATCTCTCACCTCTCCCTCTATTTCAGTGTGATGTTACTCTGATGAAAAATGGTTGTTACTGATTATGTAATGATAATAAAAAGACACCTATGAAATACATGTAATTTAAACCTTTACTCTTCCATTTGTTTTTCTTTTGAGGTTATCTCACTTCAAGAGAATAGTTGCTATCAGACATAGAACCTCATAGCTCATGGAAGAAGCAATGTGACCTTTCTTCCTATTGTCTCCTAAAAATACACAAGATTTTAATTTCATCCTAATATGCTCCATGTTATTTCCAGGCACAGTCAACGCCATCATTCTCATTTACCTCTGCGCAGAGTCATTCCAGAATTTGTTGAAGAAACTTCCAGCTGATGATGTTGTGTACAGAGGTGTTAATCAGGGACCACTGAGCTAAGCTCTCTATGAACGGAGAGAATGCAATCTTGGACCATAAAGACTGACTTCCAAGATGTGGTCTGGATATATTGGGAAACATTCTCATGTTCTGAGTCTACAACATGTAGAAAAGAGGAGGCTTCATTTTTCAGGACTGTCTCTTCATTTGCAACCCATAAACACACCAATTTGGGCTACTCAACTTGAAAGAAAGGGAACAGGATGAAAATCATTATGCCTGCAGAATTTTTCAAAAACCAAAATTCCCCAAGCAAGCTAAGATTGCTGGTCTGTCCCATGTAGAATAAGTACTGGAAAAACAAGAATATGTGCTTACAGATACAAAACAGATTGGAAAACCCCTGCCTTTGTTACTGAAGAATGTCTCCACCTCTGGAACACAAGAAGTTGTTATTGATTTCCCCACCAGATGGAGTAGCATGTACAGCTTTGATGATTCCGGCAGACATGTGATTTATTTATTTGGAGTGCATCCTGTACTCTTAGCTAACATCACGGAACCATCTCTAATCAGGTCAGTCTTTGGATCTTGAATTTTTGACTTACTAAATAAAATTCCAGATAAAACTAAGAACCTTCTTTCCCTCCACAACTCTTGCTTTTATTGAAATTGTGCTCACCCTCAGCTCTGTACCTCAAGTCTGTCCAGCAGAAATATCCCAAGTTTCAGAGGATGCAGACACTGAAGTCGCTGTCAGAATGGCTTCACAAGAATTATGTGGTCAGAGGATAATTCAGGTTGGAAGAGCTCTTGAAAGGTCATCTAGTGCAACCCCATCACCTACAACTCCAAGGTGGATCACCTATGACATCAGACCAGTTTTCCAAGGGTTTTATCCATCCTGTCTTGAAAACAGCCAAGGAAGGAGACTGCAAAATCACTCTGAGCAACCTGCTCCAACAGTTGACTGTCATGGTACAAAGGTTTCTCCTTATATCCAACCTCTCTCGTTTCAACATATGCCTACTGTTTCTCATCCTCCTGCCAGGTACTGCTGTGAAAAGCCTGCCTTCAATGTCTTCATGACCTCTGCATAGGTATAGGAAGCTCCCCTTCTCCAAGGCCATACAGATCCAGTTCCCTCAGCCTCCCCTTACAGAGCTAGTGCTCCAGCCACTGACCACCTCTCGTGGATTTGATCCAGTTTATCACTGTCTTTCCTATATCGAGGGTGCTCAAAAATGGACACAGCCCAACTTTGCTGTGTTGTGCTGCCACTCTCTTGTATTTCCTTGTATTGACAGCTCATGCACGGGCTAACTAATATTAGATGGACTTTCCCCTTTTATATGAAGTGCACTACACAGAGAAATATTTGTAACTTAAATTCTCAATTCTAGCCTCACCTCTGTCACCAAATTACTGTGAGGAGAGGACTAAATTCTTCCATTTCCATTCTGCTTCCACCATACATCTCAGAGGAAACATATATATACACCAAAGTTCTCCCCAACTCAGCAAGTCTGACTTGAAACAAACACAATTCTTTCTTCATTAACATGACAAAAGAACACACCCCATAATGTCTTGGGATCGTTTCAGAAGCAGGTGTGACAGGGTGAGACGTACCCAATGCTTTCATCTCCAGCTGTATTTTTCCTGGAAAAGGCAGGGTGACGCTAGACCCCCTCAGCAGAAACCCAAGCAATGTTTTCTGGCAACGAACAAAGGTGGGTACATACACAAAGAAACTGGGAGTGGCACTGATGCAGCGCAGAAAGGAAAGCAGGGGCAAAGTATTGGGAAAGCTCAGATGTGGCTTTATGCCACATGCAGCAACAAAGAACAGGACCTCTGGTTATGGCCCTTCTCAGTAAGTAAAAAGAGACAGTGTCTGTGCAAGACCAACCACAGCCAAGGCCACGACCAAGTCAGTTCTTCAATGAACTATATCCCATTTATGAACCTGAGCTACCTGTAGCTACTTTGTAAGATTATGTCTTACAAAGTAGCAACTGCAATTAGTCAGGATACCTAGGGATAAGCAGAAGCTATACGATTGCTTAAAGCAGAAAAAAAGTTGAAGGATTCATCTGCCCAAAACTTGAAGGCAGCAAACCAGAAGAATATAGAAATTATGGCAATACTGCTTGTTACTAATAGGTAGTAAGTGTTAGGAATTAATAATAGCTCAGAGCATTGTTTTCTGTACTTATTTCATGACAAAATATAGGTTCACTTTTATTTTAAATTTACTTCCAGTTCTGAATGAGACTGTTGTCTTTTGATGCACCTTAACAGTCTCTTCCAGGGAGACTGTGCTGCAGTGGTTTTAACCAGCAACATCAAGTGAAACGCAAAAAGTAAGAAGAGGAGCACTGCATGAAAGCTCTTATGTCACGGCAGGTGCTGGAAATATTTAGCATGGGCATGCTAATTAAACATCACAGTAACACTTTCAAGTCTGGGATCTGATGCTGTTAAATGCAAAGTGAAAACAGGAGACTTTGTATGTGAAAGTATTGCTTTGAATACCTACATCTGCCAGTTTAGAACAAAACAATCAAGTTACACCTGGAATGCCAGAACCTGTGGTGCCATCACTCTACCACATTAAGCTGCCTTCATAGCTTTTTCACAGCTGGGTACTTCACAAAGACGCTTATGGTAAGATAGGATGCTGTGGTGGGAAAGTATGTCAGTTTTTATGACAAGGTTCCTTGTCATCTAATCCATGAATTATCAATAGCCGTATTGTTCCCAGCTTCAGCATTATCTGAAAGCCACTGTCTTGTACTTGAAAGGAAACTCAAAAAAATCACACCTTTTAACTTAAATCATACCAGAAATTAACTTTTCTGTATTGCTCCAGCCACCTAGTGCATATTGGAGGCATCTTCTAGGATGGCCTGTTGGAGACCTACATGTAACAGAAATGCCACAGGCTACTGAGAAGTAAGAACTGTATATAATAAAATCAGTTTATGAGCCAGCAGATAGATCTGAATGCACAGGTGGTGAGTGAGAAATGAACAAGCAGAAGGCCTGGGAACAGTGCCTAGTGAATTTTGGGAAGGCACTCTCAAGCACATCCGAGTTTTCACTCATATCCTCCATGCAAAGTAGATCATGGGGCTAGAGTCTGCTCTTATGTGAAATTCAGTATCTTAATGCCAACCTTGTGCACAAGCCCAGACATATCAGCTTTCTGTGAGGATGGTCAAAACCAGGGACAGGAACTTCGAGTAAACCTGCAGTTATGCAAACTCGTTCTTGTGCTCCTGGCAGGAACGCAATTGGTCTCATTATCTGCATCTTCAGCAAGTGAGGACATCAAATTTCAAAAAGTGCTGGAGAACAGTACTGCAATCTGAGGGACCTTAGCAGTATGGAAAAATGAGCCAACAAAAGCCTACTGAAGCTCTGGAAGGACACATATTAAGTTCTACATCTTGGCTGGAGCAACACCACACAAGACACAGCTTGACTCACCAGGGAGCAGAATTTTGCAGAAAAGGACTCGAAAAGTGAAAAAGTGAAATGTGAACCAGTAGCATGCCTTTGCAGCAACAAAGGCTAATCACGTAGCAAGATGGACAAAGAGCCCGTCAAGGGGAAGTAATCCTAAAGATACACCTTTATTTAACCCTCATCTGGAACATTGTGCCTAGTTTTGTGCCTGCAGTACAAAAGAAACAACAGTGAAGTGGAGAATCTAGGAGAGGACCACTTACCTGGTTGGGGGCTGCAGCACAAGACATGCAGGACAGAGGCAGCCAGGTTCGTTTGGCTCAAGAGGGCTAAGGGGGAAACCCTAGCTGCTGCCCTCGCCTGTCAAAGGTGAGAGCAGATCGAGCTAAGAGTCCTCTCAGCAATGCACAGCAAAAGGATGAGAGGCAATCACTGCAAGGTCAAACAAGGGAACTTGCAATTGGATATAAGACAAAAATCTTCACCAGAGAGTGGCTGAGCACAAGGACAGGTACCCAGAGAAACTCTGAAATCTCCCTCCTTGGAGATTTTCAAAATGCAATTGGGCAAGGCCCTCAGCAACCTGACTGAGCTTCGATGCTTGCCCTGCTGTCAGCAGGTGGCTGGAGCAAAGACATCCAGGTATTCTTTCCAAAGTATGTTTCATTATGACCTATACCCATATTTCCAATATTATTTCACATTGTCACAGACACCTAGTGTTAAGTGCTGGTTCCAATTTGAATTTCCAGTTCATGATAAAGCTTGACATTTGGCAATTTCTTTTCATTTTGACCAAAATAACTTTCTTTTAAATTAAGGATTTTTTAAAAAAATAATTGTTTCAAGATTATAGAAAGTTAAACATACCTATTTTTAATTATATTTTTAATATCAAGTTAAATTATTTTTACTCCTAGACTACTTTTTGAAAATATGAAGAATTTATTATAGCATCAGATCTTCATAAATGCTATCTTTGTTGTTTAGGAGGAAGGCTTTTTTTTTTGGTATGTGATACTCTGGGGGAAGATGCAGCTCATTTTATTTCAAGCTACCATATACTGTAAGTTGCAGCAAACTACCTTCTAATCTTTTCATGGCTATTTATTGAGAATGTAGTAGAGACATGAAAAGCTGAGGCTACTTGAACATAAAAACATCCTTCCTCAAGATGTTAATTAGCTGTTGGTTTAAATAGCTTTTCTGAAGGAAGGGAACATCTTCTAGTCGCCCATTTGGACAGAACTGCTCCATTTTTCCCTTAACACTTTCCGGATTTCATAATTTCTCTGCCTCTCCAGTGAAAAGGCCTGGCTAAAGAACCTTAATTTCTAATGCAGAAGAAAAGCAGAAGTTGAAAAGGCTGGGGAGAGGTGACTCAGTTGTGGTCCAAACGTAGGACAAAATGCTGCCTAGCGACTGCAAGGCACTAGCAGATAAACTCTAATCCTGTGTTGGCACAACCAACATGAAGCAAGTTAAAACTAAATGGTCCAGTGATACCCACGTGAAAAAAAAAAATGCTACAGCAGCATTTACTTGAATTGCTTTCCCGAACTGCCAGTTATTGGTTTGTCTTCAAGGATCTTGGTGCTGCTAAAATTCTTGCTCTTTGGCAAGTCTTTGTTGACAACTGTGGCCTGCCAAGTACGACTTAATGAAGTTTTCGGGTTTCATCACCACTGTACACTCATTTCATCATCAAAATGATATTAAAGACCAGTAGCTCTGTCAGCAGCAGCAGCTGGGATGCGGGGTTGGACTTCATCCCAAACAACCTGGCACCTACAATGTTGACAAATGCTCCAACTACTCTTGACTTGCTGTCCACAGTTCTTCAATTGCCTGGAGCTACAAGCACCTACAGAGCACCTTTTCACCTGACACTAGAACTAGCAGAACTAAACCCTAGAAACGCAGGCTTGTCACCAGTGACTAGAAAAGGCAGAGAACCGTTAGCAGCTGTGCTGTGAAAATAGAAAGTTAACTAAAGTTAAATCCCACATTTGATAGGCAAGATTTCTGCGTCACTCACATAGAGGACAAGAGTTCATCATGTTACTCCACCCTCAAGAAAAGCCAAGAAAAAGCTCTTTCTCAGGGCTACTACCAGAGGACATAGTGGCATTCCTTAAATATCAGGAAGGAATCGCTGCAGGTGAACTACTCTCCTTGGACACCAGGACAACTAAAAGACCCCTGTGCTTTCTGCAGAACGTGGATGTTTTTTCAGAGAAGCTAGGCTGCCATAGCCATAACAGCCTAAGCAACTGAGATTCAAGGTTTGCTGCAAGAAGTCATTTTACTAAAATTCCTTCCCTTAAAATAGTCAATCTTCATGCAGCGGTCTAGGACACGAGGCCCTGTCTGATGCTCTCCTGTTCTGGAGTTTGTTGTGGGGCAGAAAGTGGGTAAAAATAATCTCATCTTAGTAGTGGAAAATATTCTTGGAAGCAGAACTAGCAAAAACACTTTTCTTCTTCCCACAGGTGTTGTAAGGTTCTTTATCTGCTCAACCTCCCTCCACAAACTCACTCAGTGAAGGCAGTTCTACCATTAGGTAATTTTGCATGCAGATAGCATGGAGATTAGTATTATTTAATTCCACCTGGAATAGGGGAAAGGCTCTAACTCTACTAGCTACCACTGTGAGCTCCTCAGCACATGAGCGTTCAGCCTCCTGTAAAAAGTCCTTGTTTCTTTGTATGTTTTTTAAATAATACTCAAACATCATAAAAGGTGATTAAAAAAAAAACTTTTCAGAAAGGAGCATGAAAACAACCATGGAACAAAATTAGAAAGCTAAGTCTGTCAAGCCCCACAACTGCATCAGGTTCAGATTCACACTCGTTTACAATAGTTTGGTCCCTCGCAAACTTCTCAGCAGTTTGTACCATGCTGGTATGTTTTTTCCCCTCACAGATGTCTTCCTGAGGTGAGGAACATTTAAGGTCTTCTCCACTGATAACAACATATAGCATACTCTAAATGTATGGCACTTTTGCATAAGAAAGGAGTAACATTACTTAACAGCCAGTCTTGGGCACATAAAAAAAAAAAATCTAAAGCAGTGTTGCATTATATTATCTTACCAGAAAAACCAAAACAGTAGCTAATAGACTTGGAAGAAGGTCTCACAGAATGGTACTTAATAAATAATAGATGCTGGGGATGCAGCCCCTCTGAAACTGCAGCATATTGACCGTAAATTTAGTTCTGATTTTGTTTTGGAAGCACTGAAATACTGTCTTATCTCTGCACCATTTGTAAATATATTTGGAATTTCTGTAGTATCAGAGGAGGAAAATACGTCAGTATATTTACCCAGTGATAAATGCTTGAACTAAAACATAAAATTAAAAAAAAAAAAACACACTAAACTAGCTAGAAAATTCCATTGTTAATATTAAGATAAATAGCTCTTTGGAGGAGGCAGTGCATGAAAAGTTTTGCTTAGTTCTCTTTTACTAAATGATAGTATAACTTCAAAGAATTCCTCCATTTATGGTTGGTAAAAAAAAATTAAAAAAAAAAAAATCACACACTATTCTAGAAGGCAGCTGTGTGAAAAAATCCTTAAAAATAAGAAACAAGGATAATTATTTGCAACCTGCAGCCAATGTGAAATGTGTCAAAACTGTGGTGATCCACATCTGAACTTGTATTTTGTCATAAGTAAAATGAGTCTTTTCTGTTCACTGTTGCTACTACCTGCCACATCTCTGCATCAGAGCATGGCACAATTCAGTATAATTGGGAGCCTCCAGAGAAGATGAGGTAACTAGAATACAGAAGGGAGAAGATCACAATGCATGTCAGGGATGAAATCTATTGAGTAAGTTTACACGTGCTCTTTCTTTGCCTGCCTTTCTTTTCACCAACTTCTGAAATCAAAGCAGTAAACACAAATGTTATTCGATTTTCCCCTCAGTAAAAACAAAATACAAAAAAACAACCCCAGAAAGTCAAAAGGCAGGCAGTCCTCTCTTTTAGCTCACATCCCACTGATACTTCTAATGCATTACTAATAATGCCAAGTCTACAAAACACAGGCTAGTATGAAACACATAGCCTTATTATCAAAGCTGGAATTATATAACATCTTAGCTCTTGAATAAATAAGACATCTCTTTTTCTAGACCAAAAAAAAATAATATTTTTTTCTACCAAGCCCCTCACAGAACCCATTGACATATTTATAAAATCATTTAGCCTTCACCACATGATCCCAGTACAGCATCCATTCATCTGTAGTTACCACAGCTGAGGACACAAACTGTTCTATTTGCTTCTTTGCATGGCTGCCACAGTGCAGTCTAATAGAGATGTACCATCTTAGATTTTCAGAGACACATCCTTTTGCATTTCTAAACTGATAAAGGAATGATAGATGGGCACGCATGTATCTTTACAGGAATACCTATGCTTGTAGTAAAAGCATTATAACTTACTATAAATAGAACTGAAGAGAACTTTCACTAGTTTATGTTATGTCTGATAGGCTCAAAGAGCTTAAGAAACAGCTGGAGATAGATGAGACATTGGAAGGAGCTGACAGTTTCTTCTTGGAGGGTAAATTCAGAATCTGATGTGCTAAAACAAAAAAAATCCTTCTGCTGAGCAAGAGCTGTGTATGTATGGGACAGTCATGAACTATGCACTTGAACAACTGCCCTTCAGGAATGAGAAATGTGGTGAGCGATTATCAGAGGCGCAATATTTATGGTGACATGACACAAAAGATGGGAGGAATTCATGGGCTATACACACATTACAAGAAAGTCTGGCCTGGATGTAACTAACAGGATACCAGCAAAGCCTAGAGGGAAAAAAAAACCTACCAAGATTGCTTTCTGTGCGTTAGAGCTGGCTTCCACACAGACACAAAAATGCAGTTCTGAAACATCGGAACTAACGAAGCCCACATACCTACATATCCACAGCTCACGGGTGATTGACTTCAGCATGCAAAAAGGTGCAAGAGCGAAGGTTAAAGCTTTTCCTATCATGAAGACATTTAAGAAGTCTAGCTCTCCCCTATTCTCCCTAGGTAACAAGGAAAAGAAGTGTCTCTCTTCCATCAGCTACTTACTCCATCCAACCCTCAAGAACAGTGTCTTTCAGATTCCACTCCTCTGTTAAATTGGACTGAAACTGGCTCACAAACTCACATCTCTTGCTGACGGAGGGAAAGATTAAGTGACAGCACTGATAAAATGAGGACATCACTGGCAAAATAGTCATTTTTATATCCAATTGAATTAAACATAAACTGCACAGCAGTAAGCCTTCCCCATCACCTCTTTTCCTCAGAGTTCATAACTGATTTTGGTCTTTAGAAACAGCAAGATACCAGACAAGCAAAAATATGGAATGCTTTAAACGTGGCAAAAGAGCTTTTAGGGACCAACAACAATTCAAAGAAAATTGTTTCCTGCTGTGTTGGAAAAGTGTATCATCAAGAACGAAGAAGAGGTTACCCACTTAGATATTACTGTTATCCATTACCCCTTTTCCTCTGAGTGCTACACGCTAAGGCAGCCGCAGCAGCACAGTCTGTCCACATGGTCAGTGGAACACCTGACTCGCATTTGGTCTTTTCTTAACGTTTTCTTTCTTACCTTAAAACAAAATCACTAACTGTACAGATTTTACTCCCTTGCTAAGCAAAGCATTTAAATAAGAGATCCTTATCTCCACCTTCTGAAACGGTGAGCTGAGCTAATTCCCGGTCGTTCTATTTTTCCTTCTGTTTTTACCTCCCTTCCACATGCACAGCAGGAAGCATTTTGTGGATCCTTCTCCCTTTGATACATGATTTATCTGGCTGTTTCCACCACTTTTTTGTGTATTCTGTTACCCTATGGCCTTCAAGTCACCAGAATTCTCTGTTCCTCAACTTTCAGTCCTCTGAAAACATAACCCTCCTACCGTTACATTTTATAAGACAATTTTCAACTTCCGCTCCAAGTCTTCTATTTTTCCCTCTATATTTACATTAGGTATAAGTACAACTCAAAGCAATTATCCTTACAGCCCTGAAACCACATCCTTTATTCCTGTTTTTGTTCTGAACAGCTTCTTCTTTTCAGAAGTAATGCTACTTGAAGAGTGGCTTTCAAGGTGCACAAGAGGCTGCTTCTACAACATGTCAGTCATAACACTTCCATCAAGGCTACATAACCAAGAATATTTTTTTCCTATTACAAGCTGATATTCAAATGGGATAGTAACATGAACAGGCTAAAATAATTCTATCCAACTGTAAGGAAACACCTGTTTTGCTTATCTGCATCTCAAGACCACATCAGCAGTGAGAAAGAACTGAAACACGCCAGTATGTACGTACCTTTAAGAAGAGAAGAGCTTTTCTGACTGTTGAGAAGGAAAATGAAGAACATCACCCAGAAGGAAACAGGAGTCATTATCTGGAGAGCCACTTAACTGTATCTCAGCCTATTTGCATGTCCTGTTATTTAAAATGCAGCCATTGCTTTTCCAGTCCTCCCCTTCCATTTTCCTCCCCAAGACTCCTTTGAAAGAGTCTGGACCTGCAGAAAAAATACATCTTGACGCCACACAATTATTTTTTTTCTTATCAGTTAGTTACCAGTTCACATTGTTCCTCAAGTACTTTTACGTATAATGAGCGCTGAGTAAAATTTAACTTGCATTTAGGAAAAAAATGAAATACAACTAGATATTTTTCTGGAGTTAACAGAAGAACATGACCAGCTCAGCTAGTGTATCTCAGTTCTATTTCAGCAAACATGTTTGTTACCTTTGAATGTTTGTGCACCTGATTTTGCTTCTCCTATTCACAAAAAACCCCACACCTTCTGACATAAAATTATATAGCAATGTACAGTATACAAGAATCTGGTTTGAACTGTCAAATGGCATTTACTCAGAAATATCGTTATATATGAAAACCACAAGTATAATATTTCAGTTGTGGTACACTGGAAAAGGAGGAAGAAATACAGTTAAGACTGTTTCTATTTCCATATACAACTTTTATTGCAATACCTGCATTCTAAGTGTACAGATACAAACATTAAATGACCCTTGACAGACTTTAAACCTGCCCAGATAGCAAACTGAGAAATTCATTCAGCATTAGAACCGGGATTGACAAGACTTCAGCAGGTGATAGGAAGCTTCCCCAGTCTCTCTCCAAGAACAACCAGGATCCACCATATTTTTGGTCCAAGATGTATGCTTTAAGTTGGCAGCTGAGTCTATGAACGAGTGTATTTACCCCAGATGTGCAGCATAAACACAGAAGCAATAAAAAGAAGACTCATGACCAAAACTGGAACAGGCCCACTAAAAATAAAGAAAAAAAATGCATTAACATTAAAAAAAGTCTGTTTTGTCCAAAGACCAGTCATTATCAGCCAAGTGAATTCATCGGTTCATCAGCAACCATATGAGAAAATTCTTATTCCGTTCCCACAGAATCTTAAAGTACACTGAAATGAGACAGCCACCTCTAACTAAAACTGCGCTGCCCCTATGTTCTTAAAGATAGTTTTACACACCCTAAATGTTACGTAACTATAAAGCAAAACATAATAACAAAACCCCAAAATTATTTAAAAAGTAACGATTCATTACCGCTCATCATTGTGAAAACAAATTCCAGAATATTATCATCTGTATTTACTACTCAGTTAGCCACCTGAGCAGAGATGTAGTCATATACAAAAACCAAGAGAGGCCTCTAGCGGCTAGTAAAACTTTGGCATAAAATTCACATCAGTTGTTCTTTCAGAGGTTTTATTTCATTTTAAAACACTGGCAGCACTGGGTGAGAGACAGGGACTTCTGTTTTCTCAAAAAAAGATACGCAGAATGTCCAAATTAGCTCCATCATTAAATCACTGCCCAAAACATTACCCACAATGTATATATTCTTATTTATTTTTTCCTTCCCTCCTGCTTTTAGACATTGTTTAGAAATTGTATAGTGATGTTATTAAAAAACAGTTCAATTTCAGGGTGAGTGTTGAGAGACTAAATCAGCTGTTTCAAACTGTTTGGAAACTACAGTTACATACACTACTACATAATTACACACACTCAACTGTGCTTCACACTACTCATTTCATGCAATCTCATTTCTGATTTTTAATCTGCTGTTCAGAGAAATACCATGAGTTCTGTTATCCAGCCTGGATTAACCCTCCAGGTTACGGCTTAGAAGAAGAAGGTAAATGTTACTTGAACACAAAATAAAAAAGAAACTGAAAATAGATTGAAACAATTTACTAACGTATATTCTGTGAGATCGTGGTCCAGGTACTTCAAATGTTCATAAGTGTAATCTTACACTGAGCTTTAAAACTCAGTTATTATCTAGGATACTTAGACTTATTTGGGTATGGACACCCTGAACACAGACATAAAGCATTCAGCAAATAAACCAATAACAAAACATGCAAAATCAAAAAAGTTCCCCCACACAGCGACTACATAAGGAACCGCTACCAAGGGATGTCCTTCACTAAGCAACAGAATGAACTTCTCAATCCCCAGTGTTGCATAAATGTTTGAAGTTTACATCCTACATGACATAAATCATAATGATATCAAGTGCACAAAGTCCTTTACACTTGTACCTGAATTACCAACTCATTTGAGCCTTTAGTAGTAGTGACACATAAGCTACTTTTTGCCAAAGGCACACAGGAATAGAGAAGCACCACTACCAGAATGGAGGGATGTGGAAATAAACAGGGTGAATTGTTTGTGTGTTTGGTGGGGTTTTAAAACATGCAGATGACATTCATCCTCTTAGAGAACATTATCAGCGTTCCAATACTGACGTGAGTATCTCACTTCCCATAGTCCCAAAAACGACCTGCAGAAACCCTGCAGTTCTCCTCCATACACGCTCGCATCTCCTCGGCCCACCAGGCAGTTTAAATAAATGAATAAATAAATCTATTCAGGCACCTCTAAAGATTTGGTACTCTGCATTCACAGAATGTCTTTCATAAGGCTGCTTGTTAGACCACAAGCCTGGTTTGATTATCATGGCTCCGCAGGAAACAACACCTACAATTCTTTAAGAAAGCTCAAGACAAGATACATGAACCACAGGTACCAAGAGCCACAGAAAGAGCAACAAGTTTGGGTTTAGTCTTTTTTTAAGGTATGCGACGCTTGATCTGAGTTTTAAAGAGAAAAATACCATATCCAGCTCTCAACCAGATCCCCCACAGCTCTCTTCTGCTAATATTTTAAAGACATACATATTTTGTCACATCCTGTACTACAGATAAATGTATTTTCCAGAGGCAAACCAAACTTGCTTATTCAATATATTTATTATTCCTCATGTTGAGTACACACATACTAAATAGCTGAAGCGTCAGAGGTATAATTACGCACAACATAAAATAAAAAACTTTTCATCTACAGCAGAATTCTCCTCATCATAGCTAGAGTGAAATAACATGTTCTTAGGTGGATTTTCCTTGTAATTTTAAGAGCTTGTACGTTAAACATGAGAAAACAAAAAAAAAAAAAATCCCACAATCAGGCTAAACTCTCACACTGCTTTATGCAGTAGTGATCACAGCCATTTTTAAAAACAACTTCAGCTAAAGTACTTTACTGAGGCAACTACAACTCCTCTACAATCCATTTTCATTTTTAGCTCACCAAATAGGACAGAGATCACAAGATGTGGATGATATAGAAAAAACATAGAAAAATACATGTAACGTTGTAAGCAATAAAGTTGCTCCAGAGACGTGGTTCAGAAAACGTTACATATAGCGTGCAAGTGATTTGCAAAACCAACTCACTTTTTTTCTTCCATTGAAAGCCTGACCATACAGCTACCCAAGGTATCTTGCACAAAAACTCCACCCTAAACTAACAAAAAAAACCCCACACCAAACAACAAACACCCTTAGTGTTTCAAAACACTGAAACTGAGAACCACTGTACTGCAGCATAAATAGAAGGGAAAAATCTATCTACAGACCTATTTGTATCAAGAACTAGAACAATCAAGTGGTCATTCAACATCAAAAGTGAGGCAATTACAGAATATAAATTGTACCCAGCCTTTTTAACCCACTATTGCCTCTAAAACTACCTCTCTAAGTTTACAGATAAAACAATCTGTCTCTCATCTGTCTAAGCAGCCACCAATTCAGCACGCTTTTCTTTTCAGGCCAGAACACTGATCTCTCAATTCACAGACTGAAAGGTGACCTATATGGCCTCCATGTCTGCCACCACCCTTATATCCAACTTACACTTTGAGTCCTGGAGAGTCCTCGGTGTAGAATCGCCACATCCCACCAGTACCCGTGGAAGTGGCACGGCCCGCACTTCTTGTCCCGCAGCTGGCATTCTTCCTTCAAGGGACACCAGAAGGAGACAAAGACCAAAGGCACGTCAGGAGCCCACCCGCTTCCAGCGCTAAGCCGAGAG
>NW_009717845.1:0-11644 GCF_000703405.1 Apaloderma vittatum
ATCCCCATAGATAGGAGAGTCGCTCCAGAGTTCAGGATATTATCAGATGTGGAAAAATGCCACGTGAATGAGTGACTAGAGCATCAGTCAATGGCTACATACAGAAAATGCCACAAAATTGGCTGTTTTATTCCCTCTCCCGCATTCGTACAGTGTCACTTCATGGGTTCCATAAATGATTGACTAAAATGTCCCATAAACCATTTTCTTGCACTATAGTTACCTGTCCTGCTGCTCTACTTCGGTTCAATTCCTGCTAACAACCCCTTCCCCTTTAACAAAATGTATTGTAATGAAATATGATTTTTAGATCATTATTGGAGAGCAAAAAAAAGGCCTTTGAAAAATGTTTTGCACATTCTTTCTACAGCTGCTCTCCAACCAACCTGCCAGCGCAGTTGTGGGGTAGCCTGATGCCAAGGAGGGACATCAAATGTGACTGATCCAGGGAGTGTATATATGCCCCATTCCTTCAGGAGCTTGACCAGAGTACCTCAGCTCCCCAGCATTTAGGACCTGCACAACTTAAAAGCTGGCAATCTGCAGATCAAGACTGGAGTACTGCTGCCAGCAAAAAGTCCTGGGGCACAGAGGGCTTGTAAATCAGAGATGGTGACTTCGTGGAATCATAAAATGATAGGACACATTGAGTTGGAAGGGGCATTTTAAGGTCATCTAGTCCGACTTCCTGCAGTGAGCAGGGACATCTGTAGCTGGGTCAGGTTGATCAGAGCTTCAGCTCCAACAGCTAGGCTGCAGAATTGTCTCAGTGCTGGTGTCATTGCACATGCAACAACTCAACACATAGGTCTTGGCTGCCTCTTGACTGCTCTGAACTCCGACCTGGGTTGGCCTCAGACAGGCAAGAACCTTCACAGCAAGGTATTTTTCAGCTCAGCTCTCAATTCAACCACCCCAAAATGGGCAGAGGTAAAAAAAAAAAAAAAAGAGTCTGAGCACAAAAGAAAAGGGAGCTGAGGGGTACTGTCTGAGAAAGGGCAGGGATGCAGGAGGCCCCTGTGTGCAGACTCTGTTTGTGCTGCAGCGCTATGAGGCACAGAAATACGGCGTCACCCATGATGTGTTCCAGACCCCCTGCTCTGTGCTGGGAGCTGTAGGTCATACAGACCAGAGTGCTTTTGCTTTGAGTCTCACAGGAGCATGAGTGGGAAGGATAAACAAGGAGAGGTGCTGCCTTGAGTCTGCCGCCACTGCTGCGCTTCAGGTGGCACAGGTCAGGTGATGCCTCTCAAGCTGCCCCTCCGAGCTCAGAAATGCTGTTTCCACCATTAGAGCTTGCATTCTGGTGAGGCCCAGGACAGACCCCACCCTCCCACAGATCCTAGGCCCAAACAGTCCTTCCCAAGCCTGTGTTGCACTCTGGGACAAGCAGTAGGGCAGGTCTGCAATCCCATGCTGCATGAAGCAACATCTCACAAAACTGGAGGCACGCTCCTCTCTCAGCATACAGAGTCTTCTAGCCACTATAGCAGGGAAGACCAGCTCCTGTCCAAGCTCCTGCCTCTAGGACTCTCTTCATGACTTCAGGCATAAGTGTGCCTTCGCACTCTATTTATTTACCAGGCAGCTGTTTGGATGGCTTTAAATGATGGTGTGACGGCCAGTTCCCCATGCAAATGTGAACATGGGCAATCTAAATGCCAACCTGTCTAGTTCTAACCCTTGTGCCATGCGCACTTGGATACTCATTCAGTCACCTCAGTCATCCATGCCTTACTGTTAATCAGGCCAGGTCATACCTCATTAGCCTCATGTCATTGCAGCCTCCCAGCCTGGGACTTGCGTCATGTACATCTGGCATCAACTGGGGAACCAGACCACATCCAGAGGCAACGATGGGGCAAGATTTCACATATACAAGTCAGCTGCAAAGACTGCCTCACTGTTTGTGAGGCAGAACCGGTCTGCCAACACTAGGAAATATTTAGACAAGTTTGACTCAAAAATGCCTTTGTGTTATTTGCACATATTTCTTGTGTATTTTGTGTTTGAGGCACAGAAAGACACACAAAAGATAGGTGTGTTTACACAGACAGAGTGCATTGAAGGAGATACTTTCACCTGCCAAAATAATAAATGCATCTTTCGTTCTCTCTGCTACTGTAAAAACAGTTGATGGAGAATCCATATCTGGACAGAGGATCTGCCTTCTGTCTCCATATCACGGCTTTCACACCAAACTGGAACAAGGACTGACTCTCCTAATGTGCTTGTGTAGGTCTGGCACAGTCAGGCAGAGGTGAGGTACTGCTGTAATATCCATCTGTGCCAATTTGAATCATTGCAAGGAGAATGTACAAAGAGATTTTTGCATCTGCTACAAACAGGTGAGCATATGCTCCATGAGTTCTGTGTGTTAACACACTAGAAGACCCAAAATACACCCCCAAAAACATGTTTTGCAGCTGTGGCTGTGAGTGCTGAAGGAAGACGCCCATGTGTCTCACCCCACTGACATGTTATGTGCCCTTGAAGGGTTGCTGCATGATCCATAAGGTGATGCTCATGCAAATATGGTCTCCAGGCTCCAGTCAAGTTCCATCTCAGCTCTCCCTCAAGTCCAGCTCAGATCAGCTTTGGGCACTCCTAAGTCCAAGCATGCCATGTCCATTTCCAGCTCCAAGCCTTGCAGAGCTGATGAGCAGTGCCACTCACTTTGTTTTGTGTTTGCACTAGCTGCCCATTATGATCAGGAAAACCCCACATGTCATGTGAGAATGTCCAGAATCTGAGTTCATGACAGGCTCCTGCAGCTCTCTCTGCCTTGCCACCAGTTCCCTGTATTTTTAATCCTTGGAGCACTCAGAGACTCAGATATACCAGATTATGTGAGTGTCATGTAGGCATGACTCACAAACTGAGCCAGACCCCATGTTGCCCAACTTCAGTCCAGTTTTGTCCCAGTGAAAGTCAGATCATCTACTCCATGTTCTCCAGCATGTTTACAGGCCCTTCCTGAGTATCCTAGATGGGTCTGAGTTCATGAGATTAATCTGGTTGGGATGAAATAATTCATGAGAGGATGAGTCAAGAGACTCATGGACAGCTCCATGACCTTCACAGACGGTGGTGACCTAAACAGCAGAGGTCAGCAGCCTACCCTGGCTGGCCAAGGAAAGACCCACAGAACAGAGGGTATTGAAAAGAGATTTTGACACCAACTCCTGAATCCAGTTTGGGTCCATCAGACAATAAGGAGAGCAGATCATTCTGGAGAGTTCCAGGATCAAGGCTGCCCTTGATAGTGCCTGTTCTTTGACTCCTTTGAGCAGTAATAACCTCTGTCCCTCTGTATAGGAGGAAAGGTCTATGTGAGGCCAGCCCCATGCTGTGGAGCAAAATTTTCCCAGAGCTAAAAGCCATCATAAACCTCTCTACCTTCTGGAGTACCTCCATGAGTATAAAAGGAGAGCTCTACATGTGTGTCCACGTGTGTTTTTCTGTAAAAGGCAAAGGAGAGACTGACTCGGTGCAATGAGTATTTGAAACACAACAATTTAATTACACATGTTTTCCCCCCATGAGCAGGCTGAGAACTCAACATACAACAGCTGTTGGTTATTGCATTCCTAGATAGCCCCTAGATATTATGCTGATAAACACCATTTAAGAACCAGGATAGCAAAGGAGAGGGAGAGAAGTAATGATGTTGGTTACACAGAGAGCAGCTCAGATCTTAGCGTGATTTAAAATCAACCTGGTTTCCATCCTTCTGTTTATCACAGCATTTACAGTAGTGCATATAGCAGCGAAGCATTTTAATAGCGCTTTACAGGCAGTAAAAGCTTCAGAAAGGTGACATTCATTGCGCTACTGTGCAGATGTCCCTGGAAACTGGACAGAGTCATATCACATGCACCCTTTAAAACCCCACTTGAAAAAGCACCCCTTGAAAACCAAAGGTTGGTATGGATCCTGTGCTGATTGAGGGTCTGGATGAGATCAGATAAATTATGCCTGTTTCAGATCTTTGACTTTCACTATAGCACGGTGGAAAGACACGAGCAAAATGAAGAGGTGACCACCCTGTTCTTCCCATACACTGGCCCCTTCCTGTGCACCATGGCAATGCCTTCCATGCTGGGCTTGTCCCTTATTCCCAGCTCCAGGAGGTGGCAGCAGCACTCCTGTCTTCGGGAAACCGCTCCTGTGTGGGACAGGCATCCGCTCCTGCCCTTGGAACCGGAGAAGGATTGATCCCCCGGGGAAAAGCGAGCACACACCGACCCACTCGGGCACCCCAGTACGTCTAAGCTGAACCATCAGTTGCAGTGAGCCTGGCACCGTAAACAAGCATAGTATAATGCACAGGGAAGGTGTATAAAAAAAAATAAACAAACCTACACACATTTATTTACATCTGGCTTAATTTTTCATGTTAACAGAGAGGAAAAAACGCTTTCTGTGATTGGAGAAAGCTCTGAGTCTCTGCTCATCATTTCCAAGATGAAGCTTGCCAGCATTGCTCATTACAAAAACCTTTGCAGAGATATCATTTGCATTGATTCTCTGCAAACATCCCTCAGACTAAAGGTTTAAGACGAAATTGTAAATGTATATCAGAGAAAGAGAAAAAAAAAAAAAAGAAGAATATAAACCCTGTCCCAAAGACAGTACAGCCTCAACAGACCAAATACGTGACGGGGAAAATAAAGGTGAAGAGAATCAGGAAGAGACAAGAGCTCTTTGCGTCCTGGAACATAGAAACTTCCTGCCAACTGTTCTCATTACAACCCTGTCACCATGAGACTTTCACTTGAGAAAATCAACAATGATGTGAGAGTCGTGAGTGACACCATTGATTATTCCATTACACTGCTGGGATGGGTGAGCAGGAGCAATATGCATGTGACCATTTAGGAACATGGATCTGACTCACCAAACAGGGTGCTGTGGTCCCTGTGCATTGGAGACAACAATATTTGAAGGTCTACGTGTCAAAATATCGATGTAGCCTACTAAATAGTTATTTAAATTGTTAGTGAACTCACTGACTTTGGCGTCTCATGATGTCTCCAGGCTTAACTTGACCTGAGCTGGTGTTAGTTTACTTTAACAATTGCTAGTGTCAAATAACTTCTGTATAACCTGTTCTAGCTTTATCTCTGTGATACCATATATGGTGAAATAACAAAGTAGGTAGTCACTGCATAACAAGAAACAGCCCTTTACATTGCCTGAGGTAGGGGGACGCTGTTGTGTAACTTAAAGCTTTACCTGGAAACCACTGAGGAGGAAAGAGTGTCATGAGAAAAGTAAAAAATAGTTCTAAACAGACTCCAGCCCTGAGGATAAAGGGACTACCACCACAAACATTGTGTTTCTCCCGGTGAAAAACTCAGGACATGGATGACTTTTGGAGACAGCCCAACATCTCTCCTATTGAGAATAAACGTTCCACCAACCACAAGACTCAGGTGGATATCAGAAGGTGAGGACAGCATTGGAGCAAAGGATTAGATATTAATAAGTTTTCTTTTCTAAAAGTTTGAAGAGTATTATTATTAATGAGGCTGTTCTGTATTAATCTGTATTACAAGTGTTAGTATTATTACAACTGAACTATTAATAACTTTATGTCTTGATTAAGTTGAGATTTTAATTAAGCTTTTGGTTTAATTTGCTGTATGTGTTCATCTTTGCCCATAACAATATTTTAACTGTAATGTGGGAGAAGCTGTCAGAAACCCAAGACTCATTGCCAGGCACTAGCAGAGCTGAGAAAGCTTCTCCAGACAGTGACTTCAAAGACGTGAGTGAACCCTACACAAATCCTTCCCCTCAAGGTCTATCCCGCCCAGTTTACCTGCTTGAAAATGCACTGGAAAACTGCTGTTCTCACTATTGAAGATGGTCCTGCTGGACTTTTTCCAGGCATCACTTTAACCAGATATATCACCTACTCCCAGCCTGTGCCCACACACACACACACACGTACCCTCATCACTTCTTTGGCTGTCAGTTTAACCCGTAATTTATCCAGATTCATCTTTCTCACAAACTCTTATTCCTCTTAAAGAGTTATGAGATGAAATAACTGGTAAGAGAAGGGTCACTTACACATAGGGCAGCAAACAGGCTCGCTCTCTTTGGCCCCCCTACACTCAGTACAGGTTTAGAGTCCTTCTGTGGGAAGATAATTCTGAGCAAAGAAGTCCAGCTGCAACTGGAAACACTTCTCCAACAAGAGCCGCATCTTAGAGAAAAACATTTTTCTCGCTGCCGTGCTCATCACATTATGCTCAGATGTTTCCTGATTAATCTCTCCTCTGACTCTGCAGCCTCCTTGTCTCTAGAAGGGTCTGGCTGAGCATCACTGAAAGCACCTGAAAAGCCCCCAAATTGCCACAGAAACCTCCTTGTCTCCCAAGACCATGCAGGCAGAGATAAAAACAACAGTGACACACTACCTTTGCAAGAAGGTCGGCTGTTAAGTAGCAAGAGAGACAAGAAAAGCCTTGTTAGAAGGTGTGGAGGTTTGAATGGACCCAGATTTTACTGTCAAACTGACTCAACAGAGGTACTTAGCTGATGACTTCCAATCATCTCTACCATAACAGCCTCGTGACTTCCTGATTTTCAAAGGACGAAGAGAAAACAAACTCCAGCCTCTCCTTTCTAAAACAGGCAGGGAGGAATGGGAATATGGAGAAGGAAAAGTGGGAGAGGTATCTTTGTTAGCATCCCACCAAAGACAGACTGCATGGACTGCAAGGAAATGAAATCATCCTGCTGGTTTCATACTCATCTTCGATGCAGGAAAAAGCAACAATTTCAAGTCAAGAAAGACCTGCAAACCTGTATGTTTCTACATAGTTCCACAAAACAGATTTTTTAAAAAAACCCAACACACAACACGAGATTTAAAAGAAACCTAAATTTGCAATAAAATCATGAGATTTGGTCAAACATTACTCTGCCCCCAACAGATCAATTGTGCTTTGATAATTTCCAAGGACCCTTCCAGTAACAATAGTACAATGTGACTTAAGAGAACCCTCTGAAGGTTTTCTGGAAATATCCCAGTGTCTCCATCACATATTCTAGCAACCACACCCAGAAAAGAGTGTCTTTTGGTCAGTAGCTGCATCAAAAATTCTTTTATGTGCTTAAGCTGAAGGCTGTGCAACGCAGTAAGCAACACAGCAAGATTTTCTGCAGAGAAATATCACCTATCTTCTGCTTTACTGGCTAAAACAGATAGCAGTATGAATCCTACCCACTGGATGCACATTCAGCTCTTAGTATTGTCTTTTTACCTTTACGTCCTGGCCATGACTCCCCCCAGTTCAATCAACAGTGACTAGCAGACCTGAGGATTGCAAAGCAAATTCACCTCCTGTGCAGGGAATACAGCTGCACGCCTTCTGCCGATGAGCTGCACCATGTCCTCAAGAGGAAATACAGGAATCTCCCAAGGGTGGGCAGCAACATCTAGGTAGACCCAAATGAAGCAAATAAAGGAAAATAATTTCCCAGCTGCCCAGTTGACAGAGCTGGAGCAGATTTCTCAAATTGATTAGTTGCCATTGAGGTACAAAAGAAGCAGTCAGATATTCAAAGTAGCTCAGTATCCGATGCCAAGAAGAGCCATTCAAAACGTGTCCACTGTCTTCTTGCTAATCGTCTGATTTTTCTGCCTGTCTCCAAGTTTGCAGTGCATGTGGATACGCAGTGATTACAATGGAGCCAGAGACGACAGCAAAAGGAGGTGAGGGATCATGTCCAGTGTTGGAGGGGACATTTGTGGCATCTCCATGGAAGCCAGCTTCTTCCACAGCCTCCACTCCTCCCATAAATTCATTACAGCTTTTGCCAGGCAGCAGCTGTGAAGCTTTTGTGGCTTTCCTCTGTGGTCTACGACCGCTTTTGGCACCGCTCTGCATGCACAGAATGCAGCGTCCAGGAATCCAGAGCTGATGGACCTGCTCAAGACACAGGAATCATATCTGGATATGGAGAATGAAACTACTCCTAGCCTTGTTGGGAGAAGATAAGTTCTGATGGTATTAATAAGGTATGCTGCCAATTCTCACAGAACTGTGAGCAAATTCAGATCTTGGAGATCTCTTCCTAGATGAAAGGTATGGTAGAAATCATACCATGGATTCAAAAGCTTTTGGGGGATGTAGTGGGGGAAGGGGAAACAAATAGAGGTGAAAGCATAAATGTGAAGCTTCCTTTCCCTAGATAATTAGGTTTAAAAACACTAGCAAATGGCACTACTGTGCACTTTACACACTAATTTAGCTCAGGATAGCCTGCAGATATTGATAGGAATCCATTAGGGATACAGTGGAAGTATGAGGTCACACTTGCTGCAACCTGTAAAAAGACCTACTGGGTCCATTAAAATCCCTTTTAAGCTAATTCTGAGCCCGTGTGAGTAATTACCAGAAAGGCCAAAAAGGGATATGGAGAGAGGAAAAATAAATGCAATAACAAACTCTAGGCTGAAAACCAGCCTCTAACTGGCTGCTAATTGTGCATGCTCCTAAACAAGAAAAGGACATGGCTGAGAGAACTGGAAATTCCCTTGCTCATGAGTAACTGAGTGGACACAGAGTTGGAAAATTCATCTCCATGAGGGGTCAAGAGACTGCAGTCTCACTAGAGGTGTAGTGTGACCCCATTTGAGAGCCCATCTGATCCCTTGGGAATTCTGCATTCCCTGACTCATGGCTCTGTGGAGAAGATCCTGAGAAAACCAGTGAATCCAGAGGAATTGCAACTGGCAGCACTGCAAAAGGGTGTGAGTTCTGATGATTCCTGAGATTTCTCTATTTAGGAAGTGGCATCGAGATTTGCCACCTGCCTTAGTCCACACCAGAAAGTAATCTGCCTGCCTGGTTGATTTTTTGTTTGAATTTTTCATTTTCTCCAGATTTATGTTACGCATTGCCCCTGTGAATTATTTTATTCCAGTTATTTTACTCATTTTCATTTCTATTACTGAGGCCTAGTTAAAAAGTAGCTAGAGGATGAGCAGTCCAGCTCAGGGGATCAAAGCTCAATTTCTTTCTTTGAATCTCCTCATGGGCCTCCTGGCTTGATGAAAAACTCTAGCCATTATTGAAACCCAAAAGACAAAATTCATAGGGAAAAGGTGAACCTGGTGCCAGCCTGTGTCATCCCAGAGAAACCTCCTTGAGAAAGCTATAATCTTTGTTACAGTCACATAAAAACACATGGGTAGGGAGGTGCTGACACTAAACAGGATGAGAAACAGGGGGAGGAGCTGACAACTGTAAACTATCTTTTTTAAAAAAAAGGTTTTTCTCTTTTCCCTTCCCTATTTCTCTTAGAGGTATCCTGCCCATTATTTTCTCATGTTGAGGTACCAGTCAGCTCTAATCTCTAATTAGAAACCCTACACCAACATAACTGCCTGGGAATACCTGAGGGGTGGGTATCAAGGAGGAGACAATCTCTTTTCAGTGGTGCCCAGTAATAGAAAAAGGAATAATGGGTTTAAGTTAGAACATAGGAAGCTCCACCTCAACATGAGGAGAAACTTCTTTACTATGAGGGTAACAGAACCGTGGCACAGGCTGCCCAGGGAGGGTGTGGAGTGTCCTTCTCTGGAGACTTTCAAACCCCGCCTGGATGCGTTCCCGTGTGACCTACTCTGGGTGATCCTGCTCTGGCAGGGGGGCTGGACTAGATGATCTTTTGAGGTCCCTTCCAACCTCTAACGTTCTATGATGATTCTGTGAATCTATGATTTTAAATCAGCCCTCCTTGATTTGGCTCTTTCCCATGGGTTTTGCTGAGGCATCAGAGCTGAAAAACTGAGCTGCTCCTGGTTTGGAAGTGTTGTGGAAGAGCAGCTTGGCCATGGAGGGTTTGCTCCAGAGCTGGGACTGCAGCAGCAGGATCTCTAGATGCAGGGGAAGGAAAAGCTTGTGCCAGAAATAGCTGTGGTGATTCAGGAGGCCCTGCGGACCCCCAGGCAGACACCATCTTCCTGTAAATTACAGGAAAGGCAGTGTTTATCAGTTCCTCATGTGCCCCAGATGGGTTGCAGAGAGGAACTGCCATGGTCAGCGTGCCAGGGTGGGTAGAGGCAGGGGAGAGGGTGGATGTGTACTAGGAATGTGCCTCACAGAGCCCAGAAACTTCTGATTCCTGCATTGGTCTTTCTTCTGCTCAGGACTATCCTGAATAGCATGGGAGTCAGCTTCTGGACAGTCTGGGTCACCACACTTGTTGCTTAACCATCCATGAATCACTAGAAGAATTCTTAATGAAAAATGAGTAACAAAGATATATGCAAGATGCACAGTTTGGATCTGGTCCAGGCTGGTTGTATTTTCTGCTGGGATTGAACTTCAGGCATCTGGATGCAAACCAGGAGTTTCCACAGTCATCTGTCACTGCCTACTCTTAGTCTTTCCTACCAGGAGATGCTTCTCCCATGTGGCAGGACCAAATGCTGCTCTTCACAATATGCAATCCAGAAAAGAGTAAATATGTGTGGACATTTGTGAACAGCAGAAGTGTCCAAAGAGTTAGGAGTTGGCACTTTTTAACACAAGATTAGCTTTATGTCAAAAGGCTTAGCTTCAACATGGATACCCTTCACTAGGTTAAAAATTGGCTGGATGACTGAGCCCAGAGAGTGGTGGTGAAGAGAGTTAAATCCAATTGGCAGCCAGTCATGAGTGGTGTCCCCTGGGGCTCAGTGTTGGAGGCAGTTCTGTTTAATATCTTTATCAATTATCTGGGTTGAGGAGATTGAACGCATCCTCAGACTTGAAGCTGGGCAGGACTGCTGATCTGCTGAAGGGCGTAAAGGCTTTACAGAGAGATCTAAACAGGTTGGATTAATGTGACAAGGCCAACTGTACGAGGTTGAACAAGGCCAAGTACTATGTCCTGCACTTCAGCCTCAACAATCCCAGGCAGCACTACAGGCTTGGAGAGAAGTGGATGGAAAGCTGCCTGGAATACAGGGACCTGGGGATGTTAGTCAATAGCTGGCTGGACATGAGCCAGCAGTGTGCCCAGGTGGCCAAGAAGGCCAACAATATCCTGGCTGGGATCAGGAATCGTGTGACCAGAAGGAGCAGGGCAGTGATTGTCCCCCTGTGCTCAGCACTGCTGAGGCCTCACCTTCAATCCTCTGTTCAGTTTTGGGCCCCTCACTTTGACATGGACATTGAGGTGCTGGAGCAAGTTCAAAGAAAGGCAATGAAGCTGACAAAGGTACTTGAGTACGAGTCTTAGGAAGAGTGACTGTGGGAACTGTTCAGCCTGCAGAAAAGGAGGGGGAACCTTATTGCTCTCTACAATTACCTGAGAGGAGGTTGTAGCGAGGTGGAGGTCAGTATTTTGCCCCAATTAACAGGGTATATGACAAGAGGAAATGGCCTCAAGTCATGCCAGGCAAGCCTTATTTTGGATTATTATTTTTCATCAAAAGCATTGTCAAACATTGGAACAGGCTGCCCAGGGAGGTGGTTGAGTCACCGTCCCTGAAGGTATTTAAAAGACATGTAGATGAGGTGTTTAGTGACATGGAATCACAGAATCATAGAATTAGTTGGAAGAGACCTTCCAGATCATCTAGTCCAGCCCTTATCTTAGCCTTATCAACAGCACTAAACCATGTCCCTCAGCA
>NW_009717846.1:0-348 GCF_000703405.1 Apaloderma vittatum
AGGATGGACGTGTCAGTTAATTCATCACCCCATGGGGCACACTGGGCGGTACTTCTCCTTGTGATTGTTAAGTCCCGATTCGAGCCGCCATTTGTGGAGAAGCACGCACGAACTCTGAGATGGTAGAAAATGGAATTCGCTTTATTGCAGGCAGACGCACATATTTATACTTGTTATCAAGAAGCACTATTTGTGGGTTACAAACAAGAGACAAGAGTATGCAGCCAGGGTTGTTACCAGCTCCTGTGCTCCCTCAGTCACTCTCTTATCACACAGGGAGAACAGACTTTCCCAGGTCTGTTTTGATCACACTCTCCCATTCACTCCCAGGCACATCTTGTGTACGAG
>NW_009717846.1:913-1134 GCF_000703405.1 Apaloderma vittatum
GACCAGGCAGCCGTCACCAGACACTGACGGCAGCACATCTTGTCCTTTCCTTGGCAGCCTTCGGCTCATCCCTTGCACTCTGGGTGTGCTGACCCCTGCGATTTCCCCAAATGCGGGAAAATCAACTGCGTAATTTGCGGTATTGGGGGACGGCGTTCACGCTCTCCTGTTTTTTTTATTTACAGGACCAGTGACCAACGAGAGTATTCCATCCCACATAC